>NC_084530.1:17867184-18099684 GCF_024500275.1 Phycodurus eques
GATGGAAAATATGCGTACTCGACAGCTTCCATGCTTCTGTGGACAAGACGATTTTTTTTGTCTGTTTGGGAGATCTGAAAAGTGTTCTTCCACACCAAAACTCATCCACCAATTACACCTTCCTACTTTAGCTTTGGGCCATTTAAAAGCTCTGATATCAATGTGACAGTCATATTTTTTTTTAACAATATGGGAAACTTTTTCATAATAAAACGCAAAATAATACAAGAGTATAGTTGTATTTTTGAAACTTTATTTTTTAGACTTTCTTCCCTTGTTAAACCTTGAATTTAATATAATGTTATGATGTTCAATTTTAGAAAAAAATGTGTAAGACTTTACCCAGTAAAAGTCATATTATTATTATATTAAAGTCAAGGTTTAACAAGGGAGGAAAGAGATTTTACCAACTTTATCCTTGCAATATTATACACTTTATTCTGGATAAAACACCTTTATTCCCCATGAATTAGGAATGTATTTTGTGAAAACAGCAAGAATTTTGTTCTTGAAAATATAAAACTTTATTCCTGAGGTAATACATATTCTCTTTATTCATGCAAGGATGAATAAACATGAAAAATATGATGAAAATATGAATTATGCGTCTTTATTCTTGTTATCCTTGTCTGACTTTATTTATGCTAAAAAATATATGAATTTGTTATTGTAACATACATACAGGTTGTTTCTTTAAAAAAAACTCTTTTATTCCAATGGTTTTAGGTGCACGTTTGGATTAAGATGTTTTTTTTTTGTGTGTGTGTGTGTATGGGGCGGGGGGGGGGTATGCCTCCGATGTAAGGATTCCCTAAAATCCTGCTTTGAGGGGTCTTGTCGGACAACTGATCAGTTGATTGGCAGATTCCGACATGTGTCCCAATACTTTTGAACGCGTAGCCACTGCAAAGTATCACAGACTTTCAGAAACCATCAGAATCCAAATTTAGCGAACAGGTAATCACAAATTTTATTTACTGTACTTTCACTTAAACTAATCGGAACGGGATATTGTCTTTCTTGTGAATGACTTCATTGACACATGACAGATTTGTTCATTCGTGATGTAAAAGGTGCGTTCCTATACTTTTGTCTGCAAAGAAGAGCAATGTAAGGACAATGAGCCAGTGTATAGACTGTTAACACTCTGACATTATCCTTGGGAGAAAAAAACCTTGTCTGACCCAGTGCAGCGTAAACAAAAGCACATCGTTGGCCTTTAACATGAACAGCAACTAAAAAGGGAACCTGAAGTCTTCATCTGTTGTTTTCTTGTCTGGCAGATAAAATGAGCGCATGCTCTGTTTCGAGGCTGATAATCTATGAGGGGTTGAACAGCAGCCTGGCGTTTCACAGGAAACAATGACATTAAACCACATACTTATGGATGCTCAAGAGCCGCCCCGAGTGTCTTTGGGATCAGACAAAACCAGTTTGTAATGATTTCAAGCTTCCATATTGGATTTAACACATAACATCATGCTGCTACTTTGTGAGATTTTACCAAAATGATCATCTTTCACATGCTAGTTTCATTTTCGGCATCTTTTGGGTGTCCGAGTGCCGCCCAGAGAGCATCTTGGGGATGTTTCTAATGATTTCTGGCTTCCATGTAGGATTTACACATAACATGAGTGTTGGAGATCGTCTTTCGGATGCTCCAACACTGCCTGTCACCGGAGTCTCTAGGCATGCTTAAATGCCGCAGGTAGAGATTCTTTGGGATGCTCGAGCGCTGTCCCTTGTGACAAAGACTGTTTATAATGACTTCAGACCTCCACAAGGGTTAAAACAAACATCAGTGCGAAACAATCAACTTTTACAAGCCAGTTTTATTTTCTGCGACCAGAGAGCATCTTTTGGGCTGCTCGAGCACCGTAAGGAGAGTGTCTTTGGGATGCTCGAGCGCCGCCTGTGGTGGAACCACTAAACTGCATCAGTGTGAATTTTTTTAATATTTTATCATAATAATCAGGTTTCACTTGACATTTCCATTCTCTAAAACCAGAAAACGTCATTTGGGATGCTCGAGCGCTGCCTGTTGTGACAAAGACTATTCCTGGCATTTGTGGGGGTTTAACACACAATGTCAATATGATACCTTCCGAGATTTGATCAAAACAATCATCTTTTACATACTGCTCATGCCCCTAGTTCATGTTCAGGGTCTATGGGCTGCCCGGGCCCCGCCAGGAGTGAAAAAGACTTTTTGCGAAAAACCATCAGTTTCTTTCTCTGTCTGGGCTGTCCAAGTGCCGCCCCTTGTGACAAAGACTGTTACAAATGATTCCTGACTTCCTTGGGAGTTTTAATAGATAACATCAGTATGAAACAATCAACTCTCATGCGCCGCTTATACTGCCAGTTCTATTCTTAGTTTATTTGGGCTGGCCAAGCGCAGTCCTGTCGCGAATGATTTGTCTTATCATCGTCGCATGCAGTGGATAGTCTGTCACCCGATTGCCTCTTCGCCCGGGAGAGCGTCTATCTCGGACTCCATTGTCGGGGTAATGACCCAAAGTTGTCATTGGCAGAGTGGCACTGTGTGTATGATTTAACCAAAACAACTGTATTTCACTCGCTAGTTTCATACGCTGCATCTTTGGGGTTCTCGAGTGCCGCATGGAGAGTGTCTTTGGGATGCTCGATCACCGCCTGTCGCGAAAAAAAATGTTTCTAATGATTATTACTTTCTGTGAGGGAATCAACAAACAACATCAATGTTAAACCAAAACGATCACCTTTCGCTCACAAATTTCGTTCTCTGTATCTTTGATGCTCAAGCGCTGCCCATAGAGCGTTCTGGGGATGTTTCTACTGATCCCTGGCGTTGTGGGGGGTTAAATCAAATACCAAAACGATCAACTTTCACATGCTGATCATAACATTAATTTCCATGAGCATCTTTGGGCTGCTGGAGTGTTGCCTGTCATGACAAAGTCTGTTTCTAATGGGGATTCAACACACAACATCAATGTGAAACTTTATGAGTAGCTAATGCTTTGTCTTCTTATCACCACATGCAGCGAATAGTCTGTCTCCTGAGTGCCTCCTCACTGGCAGAGTGTCTATTTCAGACTCCATCCTCGGGGGTAATGACCCGAAGTTGTCGTGGGCTGAGTGTCTCCGTGAAGGCAGGAAGTCAAGCCGAACACGACCGAGGGAGGGATCGAGGGTGGAATCACACGTGCGCCACTGGCAGGGGAAAAGGGCACCGTTATTTTTGCACACGCTCGGGCTGGACCGGCACCAGTCCGAGATGCTGTGGTCTGAACCACCGCGGTTGTCCGAGACCCTCTGGCTGAGTCCCTTAGCTCGAGCCAAGCTCAGGAGGCGAGGAATGGTCGCCACCGAGGCGGAGACGCTGACGGCTGCAGCAATGCGGTTCCGCTCTGAGGCAGCGGCTGCGGACGGGGGTGCCTCCACCCCTGAAGTGGCAAAGGAGGGACCCCCGAAGATGGACGCCACCTTCTGGTAGTACCGTGTCCTTATCACTTTGACAGAACGGTAGAGGTCCCCGATGAAACAGTAACAGATAGGGTTGAGGCTGGAGTTGGTCAGGCCCAGCCACTGGGCAAATGGTCGGGTCTGGAGAAGCCAGGGTGGCGGCCGGAGTTCGCGGTCAATCCACAGGTCGGCCACATAGAGCGGTAGCCACGAGGCAGCGAACAGCAGCACTAGGCACACTACCATCTTGGCAATCTTCTGCCGTGTCTTCAGGCGAGAGGCATGCAGGGCCTGGCTGCGTGGATCTAGGTCGGCAAAGTCGGACCGGGTGCCACCCCGCAGACGGCGCCCAGTCAGGAAGCCAATGGTCAGGTTGAATGTGACCGGAAGGCAGTAGAGCATCGCAAACAGCAACACGTTGTATCTACATAGGAGGAATCAATAAGATAAAGCAGTGTTTTCCAACCTTTATTTTTACATTGGAAAAATCTTATGGTACAGCAAACAACACTCAAATAATGATGATCTCGTTTTAATTTACTCATGACTGCACTTACTGTGTGTGAAATCTGGGTTTGTTTAGTTGAACACAAAACTATTATTCTGTTGTATGAATAGTAACAAGTGGATTCACTGGTTTCATTTCACTTTCTGCCATTTAGTGGAAGAGCATTTAATTGTTCTGCCTGTCCCTGAACGTTACTGCAGTACATAAATGGAACAAAAATGTTCACAAAAAGTATTGTGACGCTGATGAGTCGCACAAGGAAATGAAGGGTCTTCTGGCTTGTAGAAAAGCTTTATTGAGCAATTTGGAGGAAGAACACTAGCATTTTACGCAGCTGGTAAGTCGCCAGGTAACGCTGAGCTATTGTATATAGCAAAAATGACCGGAGGTCATTGTTTATCATATAATAGATAGTCAGGGTTTCATAAAATAAAAATGACCACATACCAACTAGCTCGAAATATTTCTAATGCACTCATAACATTGCGAACAGGAACAGGAAGACAAGCAAAGAGCAACGTTTAGCTTGATTAACTATTTAGCTCAAAGTGCATGTCAAAGCAAATGAGAATCATGAGGTCAAAGTAACTGCCTAAAGAGCTCAGAGACAGAATTGTGGTAAGGCACAGATCTGGCCAAGGTGAAAAAAAAAATTCTGCATTTAAGGTTCCTAAGAGAACCGTGGCCTCCATAATCCTGAAATGGAGGACGTTGGGGATGACCAAAACCCTTTCTAGAGCTGGCCGTCCGGCCAAACTGAGCAATTGGGGGAGAAGAGCCTTGGTGAGAGAGGCAAAGAAGAACCCAAAGATCACTGTGGCTGAGCTCCAGAGATGCAGTCGGGAGATGGGAGAAAGTTCTAGAAAGTCAACCATCACTGCAGCCCTACACCAGTCGGGGCTTTATGGCAGAGTAGCTTGACGGAAGCCTCTCCTCGGTGCAAGACACATGAAAGCCTGCATGGAGTTTGCTAAAAAAAAAAAAAAAAAAAAAAAAACACCTGAAGGACTCCAAGATGGTGAGAAATAAGATTCTCTGGTCTGATGAGACCAAGATAGTAATTGTTGGCCTTAATTCTAAGTGGCATGTGTGGAGAAAACCAGGCACTGCTCATCACCTGTCCAATACAGTCCCATCAGTGAAGTGGCTTTATTAGCTCAAAAGGGTGCTTCTACTAAACACTGAGCAAAGCGTCTGAATACTTATGGCTGCGTGATATTTAGGTTTTTCTTTTTTAATAACTCTGCAAAAAAAAAAAAATCAACAATTAGTTTTTTTTCTGTCAAAATGGGGTGCTGTGTGTACATTAATGTGGAAAAAAATGAACTTAGATGATTTTAGCAAATGGCTGCAATATAAAAAAAGAGTCAACATTTTTAGGGCGTCTGAATACTTTCCGTACCCACTGTAGTTGTACACTGACTTACAAGTGTACCAACCTAGCGTGTTTTTTGAGTTATAATCCGTCACCTGGCTGATTTTTTTGCTTTGTGTTGCGAGCTAAAATTTGAGTTACGAGCGAGCTTCAGACAGTAAAGAGTGACGAGTGAAGTGAAAAAAAATGGTGTAATTAAGGTCCTGTAATGCCCTCACATCTGAGCAAGGAGAGCCCTATCGCCGATGTACTTTCAGCTTTAGGCCTCAACTCATTCCCAGATGCGCACACGCAAACTAACCAGCCAACCAGTTATAAGTTCCTGACCTCACTCCCTAGGCCACGCCCCTAAAAGCCACACCTCCAACACGAATACTACAGTAATTACACTATAATACTGGTTTAGTTCTTCTTTGTTTTTACTGTTTTTTTTTGTTTGTTTTTTGCGACAGCTGTTTAGATTTTTTTTTTCTATTGTTTGCGGTTTAGCATATGCACCATAAAAGTTGATCAGCAATCAATGATCCCAGTTGAAAGGGCTTTAGTCCACCCTCTAATTACGGTATTTCCTCCAGTAAAGACTTGGAGGCATTTATTTACTCAACTTAAGCTAAGGACCAGGCATTTTATATACCTATACAGTACACACTGTTGGGGGGTATTTAATTACATGTAACATGATAAGGTCATTTAATTAAAAATTGTATGTAATTGTAACCGTTGACATTATTTGGAGAAAATGTGTAATTAAATTACAGTTGCTTTTGGAAATGTCCATGATTACAATTTTAGTTTGATTTTTAAAAATGCAGCCGCAAAAGCTTGGATTTTTTTTCTTCTTCATATTATTTCGCTCTAAAGCCAATGCTTGTCATTGTCTCACTCTGGTCACGTGCCATTCTGCCGTTCTCTTAAACATGACATATTTTTCCAATACTGTCACACATGACATATTTTTCCAAATATGACCTCGAAGCACCACCTTGAGGTGCAATATATTAGTTTGTCTGTGATTTTGAAAAAGTTAGACTCGTAGTCACACTTTTGAACAAAAGAGAACACTGACTTTTGAACAGATTACATTTTTTAGATAAGTAATCGTCCTATCACTGTAACTATATTAGGGTGATGTACAGTAACGAGAAATCCTGTTACACTCGTGGGGGCCCTCCATGAAGGTTCTGTATGGAAGCCCATAATGGTGGGCCCTGGACCCCTGGTACCATAGCCGCGGAGGAAATGCTAAAGGAATCCACGTGTAGGCTCCCGTTTGAACTGTAGCTTGCCCTGTGGATGCATGGCTTGAAGTTAATTACAGCTATGTATTGGGTCTACTTGTTAATAAGGAGTTTTTTTATTAAGGGGCAGCTGCTTGTTTGCAGAAGTAAATCGTCAGAGTGGAGGCCACTATTTGGATGAAGAAGTGTGTACAAATACCTATTTTCTCCCTGTTGTGTAATACAGTATATTCAGTTGTAGCTAAAGCCAGTTCATTCTTATTCCGCGGCAAAGCGAGACCCCGATTAATTTTGAAAGAGGAGATATTGGGAGTCAAAGGTGATTTCCTAACGAGATGAAAGTGAGAGAAGTCGTTAAAAAAGTTTTTTGCTAACAAAAAAGACCACCGTGAGCAAAATGCAAATGCCTAACAATCCCGAGAGACAGTCGACGTGAATCTTGAGTCAACATCCATCCTTTTTCTGCTGTACCGTTGATCCTCTACAGGGTCACGGGTGAACTGTTGTCTACACAGCTATTTTTGGGCAAGAAAAGTGAGCTACATCTTGGACTGGTCTGCTTGGAAAGATTCCAGCTCACCAGTGAGCATGAATAGGATAAGTTTTAGAAAATGGATGGATGGAATGTTTTGATGTTTCCACTTTACGTAACACTAACCCCTATCCCTTAACCCAGTAACTCAATACAATACCTCCAGTCCATCAAACAGCACCACTCCCTCCAACTCGCTCCGCCACATCATTCCAGAAAGGCCTCACTCACGGATATCCAAGCCCCTTCCCTCAGTTAAAGATGAATTTGTTTTGAAAAAACAAACCCCCCCCAAAAAACACTTTGTCATATTTGTTAAAACTGCCATTACAGATTAGACCGGACAGTATTATATTAATAAAATAATCTGTGAAAAGATCATCCCTCTCTGGCCCCATCTTTTACCTCTAATATGATTTTCAAAATATGTGCCCAGAGAAGAATAACCAATCAGTGTCATTCATTTTGCTGTGGTCAAATCCCTGCAGCCTTGTGCTGACTTATTTCCTTGGGCTTCTGGGGATTTGCTGAATCTATCACAGAATATCCACCGCCGGTAAGCAACAAAAGTTAAAAGCAATTGGACAGATACCGAGACAATACAAGGGTGAAAATAGAATCTGCCATTGTCAGGTGGAGGGGCCACAGGCAGCTGAGAAGATTCTGAAGCGACGTGGAATTAGCAACATTTCTGCTCAACAGGTAAGTCTATTACCACTTTTTGAGTTTTGATTGTGCATTCCAAAAAATACAACTTCAAAACAATAACATTTAGCGATATAGTAACGCTGTATTACGAATAAGTCACGCTAACAACAGTAGTACAGTACAACAGTACAGTACCAGTTGTGGCTAACATCGGCTTGTTTACAGTGCACATTGCCTACAGTGCACGTCTCATGCACGTGAGTGAGCGAGGCTTTGGTCTGAGACTCGAGGGAAGGGGGAATTAGTCAAGTAATGCCACATTCAAATCTTGCTAGCAGTTTTAAAACTGCAAACTTTCACTTTATTTCACAACAGCTAATGGTCCCCAGCATACCAACAGGGTCCACCTTCTCCCCTTCATCCTCATCCCAGATTCACACCCAACTTCACCATTGGACGTAAAGCCATTCCCTTCCCTGATCCTAACCCCAACAGCAAGCCCAACTCTAACCCTGAGCCCAACCCCAACACCCACCCCAACTCTAACCCCCAACGCGACCCCAATACCAAGCCTAAACAATCAACTCCAACCCTAAAAACTGCCCCTATACCGCACACTCAAAGTAAAATTCACCCTTTTCCAGTCCCTTTATCCCCCATCAACCCTAGAGAGCCATCTCAGCACATTGTAGAAACAAAAACCTCAAGGACATACTGTATTTACTAGATCAAACTTTTCCAGACTATCCCCACCAAGATCCTCAGAATTCAAGTCTTTTCAAGCCATATCTATTCATCACCAACCCCATCACAAACTGCTCATCTACCAACAATCCCCTTTCTCTGGAAACCTCAAATGGTAAAAAAAATAACCTAATTCCTAATACTGAACCCAAACCGCCCCTAATGATAGCCCTAACCCCAAATTCTAAACCCTAAAACTTTAAGGCCCAGTAAAATCATTTTCGTGATTTTGTTTCAAAATACATTACATGTGTTTGAAGATATTTGCTGAAAATGTGCAAAGACTGAGAACAATGTAGTACTGAGTTGTTGAACAATAGTTTAAAACTCTTTTTCCCCATTTTAACCGGCCGGATTATTTGCCCACTGCTAAAAACTAAAAAAACCTGTGACGAAAAGAGCACTGGGGCAATTACTTTCTGGCATGAGTCAGCCCTCCCCCACTATATAAGAACAAAGCGTCCTTATTCCAAGCAGTGGCCACTTGGTGGAATTGCCACTTCCTTTTTGATAATAGCGACCCAGTTCTACCTCTACAGCGTGCAGTTAGCCATCAAATTATTCCTTCAACTAAAAAAAATACATCAGCCCTGAAGTGTAATGTGTTTTGTGTTATTTGGGCTACAGTCTCCCTGCCGTCTGCCCCCACGCGTGTCGCATAGTGAGGCAGAGGCGAACCAGATGGAAACCGGTGGCCCCGCACCAGCCCAACAGCGATTAGAGTAGCCGCCAGCAGTCCGGCGCAACGATGCTAGGGCCGTCAGCCTCACAGTTACCGACCACAACGTTGCGGGGTGAGGAGGAGAAAAAAAAAAATCATCCAGGGGGACTACGGTGCATCTCACTGCTGTGGTCGCATATGGTGCACCTTTCGGCGGCCACAGCAGCGTGGTGCACGGGCCGCTGAATTTCAGCTGAGGCAAAGGAGGCAAAATTGTCTCAGGGGGTCAGAGGCTTCCTGGCTATCACAGAGTGCCTCTTTGCAGCCTGTGAGAACGTGTAGTGTGCATCATTAGGAATTCTCCCCTTCCGTTTTAGGAGCCAGGAGAGAAGGCAACTAATTTATTGACAGCTAAAAGTTCCACAGGGCGGGATTTTCAGAGTATTTAGCGACACACCCACAACATTGGGAAGCTAAAAGAATGTCCCATTTCTTGACCATTTTGAAGCCTGATTTCACATAATTTGCTTTTTTTTTTTAATTCATTCAAATTTAAACCATGATGGCAAACATTAACCCAAACCCCAAACCCTGTTCCTGGTCCTGGTCCTAATGCTACTCCCCCTTCAACGCTATCCTCTAACACCAACAATTTAACACCAACCCTAACCATCAAAAAGTCTACTTTGGTGTGTGTACCCCTGTTTTAGGCAATGCTTTGGGCCATTCTTCTTAACACACCAGGATCGCAAATCGTAACACTAATCCTAATTTCAAAACCTTAATCCCAACCTTACCCAATGTTTTAAAGAAAGCCTACATTTACTTTGGCGAACGTACCCATATTTAAGGCTAGGCTTGGGCCACTCCTCCTGAAACACCAGGATGGAAAACTTTGACCCTAAGCCCCAGAGGTAATCCTTTTCCTAGTTAACCCATACCCTTACCCTAACCAGAATCCCTAACCCAGTGGTCACCAACAAGGTGCCCAAGGACACCAGGTGGCATCCAAGGACCACATGAGTAGCTTGCAGGCCTGTTCTTAAAGTAGCTCACCACTGAGATGCAACTAACATTTTTGTTGCTATCGTTTTGTTTTTTTAAATCACACTTGCATTAGTCGAAATTTGGACGTGATACCATTTTTTTTTTTACTATTTTATTTTATGTTCAAAGGTTGGTATTGTAGCGCATGATCAAACTATAGTGTTTGTGTAGCCAATAAGGAGATGATTTACCCTCCAATAATTAAATCGAAATTGCTATTTCAGAAGTGTGTATCAAACTGATAGCCCTTCGCATTAATCAGTACCCGAGAAGTAGTTCTCAGCTTCAAAAAGGTTCGTCACACCTGCTCTAACCCATAAAGCTTACATCTACTTTGCCGTACATACCCTTGTTTTAGGCGAGGCTTGGGCCACTCCTCCTGACAGACCAGAATGGCGAAGGTCCCGAAGCTGATCTCTCGCCGGCGGTTCATGACGGCGATGGGAGCGCACATGGCGGAGGAAGCGGCCCACACCACAGCGACGGTGGCCAGGATGCGTCGGCGGGTGAACATGGATCGCGCCCTGAGCGGCGAACGGACGCTGTAGTAGCGATTGACGCTGATAACGGTGAGCGTCAGGACGCTGGCCGACACCGAGACGGCCTGGGTGAAGGGAACGGCACGGCACAACAGATCTCCGTACACCCAGGCGGTGTAGATGTGACTGGCCAGCGTGATGGGCATGCACACGCACACCACGGCCAGGTCACACACAGCCAGGTTGACCAGCAGGCTGCGGGTGGCGCTGACACCCGCCAGACGCCGGCTTTGGCGGTTGGTCAGCACTCGCAAGGACATCAGGTTGCCCACGAAGCCCAGCAAGAAGGAGAGGGTGTACATGAGGGTCAACGCGATGGTGCTGGGCTCGTGCAGGGTCCAAAGCAGCATGCTCTCTAGGTCCGACAGATCGCCGGAGGACGGGATGCCCGGGCCAAGACCAATGCCGAACGTGCTGTTGAGTCTGTCCTGCAGGGGAGAGAAGCTAGGCCTGGACGAGGTCCAGTCCAAGGGTCCGTTCTGAAGAGAATCCATGATTCCTCACGTTGAAAAAGTAATCAGAATGCCAACAATTTAAGTGAAAATAATCCAGATTTCAAGAAGCCAGAACTAACTACAAAAAAGTCCATATTTGTCAGCTTTTTGGGGCCAAAATGAGCCAAAATTATGCTTCTTATCAAGGAGAGCTTCTTTCGACTTTTTGGGGGTCTACTCATAATTGACATGTCTACCAAATTTCATGTTGCTAAAGAAAACTGTCTTCGGAGACTGATTTAAAAAAAAAAAATTATATATATATATATATATATATATATATATATATATATATATATATATATATATATATAAACTCTGAAGGGAACTTTTAAGCCAAAATTGCCTTCTTTACCCAAAATGTCAGACTTTCTTTGTCTTTACATGCATGGTTTCTTGAGACTTTTTTGTAGGTCGGCTCTTGTCCACCCAATTTCATGTTCCGAAATGAAAATGGCTCCAGGGGCTTAATTTTTGTATTTTATTTCTATGGAAAAGTGCCTCACAACGAAGACATAATACCGGCTAATTAATTCAAAGGATGATCGGGATGAAGCTGGCCCAGCACTAATAAATAAGTAATATCATGATATGAGTTTTTGACTAAATGTTTCACTTTTCTGCACATGTACATAATCCAGTTTTATAGTTTTTTTTACTATGTTGTAGGTGTCAGTAGTAGGAACAGTTGAAGAGTGGCAAAACAAATCAAGAAGATGATATTTCCGCCACCTGTGAACAGGGAAACACTAATATTAAAAACAACAAAAATGACAACCGTTCACCTACTTTACACAGACAAGATGACAGAAAACCTAGATGTGGTTCGAGATAAAAGCCATGGCGTGGCAGACTGAAAAGTACAACCGTTTGGGAGCACCCAGTCACATGACACATCTTACAATGCACGACAAGGCTTAAAATCGCCACAAAGTGAGTCAGTTGACATGGAATTTGGCTTAAAATTGGCTTGTCTAGCTTGGGATAGGTTGACAAACTATAGTTGTTTTTTTCAATCAGGAGCAATCAATTGTATTGCACAACTGGCCCAAGATTGACTAAACCAACTTGGAATTGGGCTTGAAACTGGCTTAATTAGTAACACGTTTTTTCACTTTGTTTTGCCAGCTGGGAGCGACCAATCGCATTACATGACTTATGATGCTCAAGACTTGAAACAGGTTCAGACAGTTGACACGGAATCAGACTTGAAACTGGCTTGAATTGGGGTGGAAACGGCCTTAAGTTTTAAGTTTTACTTTTAACAACTGTTGCTTTTTACTTTTTTTTATTAACATGAATGCTTTCTATGCTGCACAGTATTTTTTTAAATAAATGTTTTATTATGTTTTTAGTATGTTTTGTGAAACTTCAAGTTGTGGTATGTATTAATTCAATTCATGTTATCTAAAATGAGCAACATTTCACAGGAATAGCACAAATTTCCCTGTTTAAAATTAACTTTCACCAAAAAAAGAGGTACAAAAATATCTTTAGCTCTCATTTTCTGGGGCCGTCTTTAGTCTTTGGAGCGAGGGTGAAAAAAAAGACCAAAAAAATGTCCTGAGTCCTCAATAAGGCTGCTGCCACCACATTGGTTCCTGCGTTCCCGCGGGCGCGTGTCAGCATGAGATGATCCAACATCTGTCTCTAATCAACTGTTTTACCTTCCAGGCCGGTGAACCTCATGTGAGAGACCCTCACAACCACCCACCCCAACCCCCACTAGCCCGTCAATTATTTAAAAACACTAAAATGCTACGATACATGAATATAGCAATGAAATGCATTCTCTTTGAGGAACTACAAAAAAAAGTAGTTTACTGACCTCTGCTGCGCTGATCGAAAATTTATTAAAGAGACATTTTTCACGACTCTGAAGTCAGCGTTCTGAGCATCCGCCGAGCATCCGCAGAGCTCGCCTTCTACCGAGCCACTGAGTGTCAAGTCGGCGAGGGAGGGAGGTAAGCGTGCGTACACGAACACACGCGCACAACGGAGCAGACGGAGCTGGAGTGAGCGAGCATATGTGTTAAGGTTCTGTTCGTTTTTATAGTTAATGCAGATCGGTTCAAGAAGAAACAACATCGGCTCGTTTCATTGTCTTTTACGACAAGGTATCAAACGACTCCAATTTGCTCTGCCCACACGCAATGATGAAAACTCAAATGTTTCACAATTTAATTTCATCCATCTTTCTTGTACACAGGGTTCAAATTTGGTAGAAACTGGACAAAAACTCTAGTTCCTTGCTTGTCTTTGACTAACCCATGGAAATGGTTTGAATGATCAGACCAAAATGGAAGCTTTCCTGTGTCTTTCCAGGCATGGCTTATTGAGACTTTTTGTGGGTCTACTCATGATAGACATGCCTACCAAAAGTCATGTTCCAAAGTGAACCTGCGTTTGGGGGCTTTTTAAAAAAAATCTGTAGACCGCTACTGGTCCAAAATGTCCGCTTCATACCAAAACGGAAGCCTTACTGTGTGTTTTCAGCCATGGCCTCAGGAGACTTTTTTTGTGGTTCTGCTCATGATAGACATGCCTATCAAATTTGAGGTTGCTCAGTGAAAGCATCTTTGGGGTTCGTTTTTTTTTTTTTTTTTTTTAATTCTGGAAACAGCTAACTAGCAAAAAGGTCTGTTTCCAACCAAAATGTCAGACTTCCTGCGTCTTTTCGGGCATGGCTTCAAAGTGTTTTTTGTGGGTCTACTCATGATCTATCTATCTATCTATCTATCCATCTATCCATCTATCTATCTATCTAATCTATTTAACCTGTCCTGTTCAGCTGCATGGCCTTTAAGAATGGTGGATCTGTATGCCTTTTGTGCTGTAACAGGTTTGTTGTGCAACAGGAGAGTTTGAAATACTCCATCCATCCATTTTCTACAACCGCTTATCCTCACTAGGGTCACTGGTATGCTGGATACTATCCCAGCTAACTGCGAGCAGGAGACGGGGTACACCCTGAGCTGGTTGCCAGCCAATCGCAGGGCAGATATAAACAAACAACCATTCACACTCACATTCACACCGATGGGCAATTTAGAGTCTTCAATTAACCCATCATGCATGTTTTTGGGATGTGGGACGAAACCGGAGTACCCGGGGAAAATCAACGCAGACACGGGGAGAACATGCAAACTCCACACAGTCGGGGCCTGGGATTGAACCCGGGTCCTCAGAACTGTGAGGCGGATGTGCTAACCTGTCGGGCACCATGCTCCCTGAAATACTCCCTCTGCTCATTTTTTTTTAAATTATTATTATTTTTTAATTCTTATGTTTATTGAAAATCTGGAGTCAAGCCAAGAGAAATGTGAATAACCACCACCCACCCTATTATTATTGTTATCAGGTCCTCGACTGGCAACCATTGTCCCTGTACTGTGATCACGTGTGGTGGGGTGTCGTGCATTGAAATTGGGGAGACTGGTGGGGGTGGGGCGAGACAGTCACGGGGCAATGATGACCTGCAATCGTCACTTCCACCCTGGCCAACTAGCTCCCCAAAAATCTGTGGAGGAGACGCGTGGCCGGAGTGCCGTAGCACCTGGCCAAGTGTCTTCTCCAGCGCGACACTGCCCTCCCCCCACTGACGGGTGTGTGATGCATTAAAACTGGAGGACTGGCAGGGCAGAGGAGGGCAACTAGACCAGATGTGCCAGGACCCGGCCAGGCGTCCGTCTCATCATGCCTCGTACCAGCCCCCCAAGGGACCCTGAATGAAATGTGAATGTGCCCAGTGTATGAAATATGTACAGTGTGAGTAATAAAAATGTGCAGAGTGCATGAAGTAAGAGGCTAGACAGAGAAAAGGGGGCAGCCCCCCACCACCACCGACCACCACCCAGTGACCAGGACAGGGCACAGAAGGTGGGCCTGTCCAAGGGGGGAAGCGCCGACACCCTACCGGGGACCCCACAAAGCCCGAGCGAGAGAGGGGCAGTGACCACGGCTGAGCTCCCTTGTGCGGGGTGGAAGAGGCATGACTTCTTGAGACTCTTTTGGAGGTCCACTCATGATGGACATGCCTACCAAAATTCATGTTACTAAGTGAAATAGTCTTCGAATTTTTAAAGATGGCAAAGCACATGAAACTGTAAATTTTATTGGCCAAAGAAAACAAAAATTAACTTGGAATGTTGACAGGGATCAGCTTGACCCAGCATTTCTAAATTAATAATGCCCTCTCATGCAAGGTTTTAATCAAAGATTTGGATTTTCTTCTGTCATCCCATCACAATCAAGACGCCTTTTGTCTCTTGGCCTTCTTCATTCAAGCGACTCCAGGCTTGGCTAACAACCTAAATCAGGCCGCACGCATCTACAGCCACGCCTCAGCGAGGACGCTAATTCCGACTCGGGATGTGACACCGGTGCCGATCGATAAAAATAATTGCAATTTAATAATCACTCACGTGACTGATGGTGTTTTGGTACATAATTGGCCTGACTTCCGAGCAGGCCGCGTGGGTTCATTTTCAACTCGGGGGCAATGTGAATATGACTGTAAATGGTTGTCTGCCTTACGCCCGACGTCAACTGAGCTGTATAAACGCTCACGGTCAGCCACACCATTGTGTTCGGAAAGCGACGATGTCAAATGGGAAAAAAATAGCAAACGGTCACAAAGAAGGTAGGAGTGCTGTCAAGTTGCATCGCCCGCTGATGTAAACGTTGAATCCATCCATCCATCCATTTTCTGTACCGCTTATTCTCACAAGGGCCGCGGGTGCGCTGAAGCCTATCCCAGCTATCTTCGGGCGAGAGGCAGGGTACACCCTGAACCGGTCGCCAGCCAATCGCAGGGCACATAGAAACAAACAACCATTCGCACTCACATTCACAGCTACGGGCAATTTAGAGTCGTCAATTAACCTACCATGCATCTCTTTGGGATGTGGGAGGAAACCGGAGTACCTGGAGAAAACCCACGCAGGCACGGGGAGAACATGCAAACTCAACACAGGCGAGCCCGGGATTTGAACCCCGGTCCTCAGAACTGTGAGGCAGAAGTGCTAACCAGTCATACACCGTGCCGTCCAAACGTTGAGTCACCATGCTATTTTTATTTATTATTGTATATATTATTCAATTTTACAAGATCACCTGCTATGTGGCTTCCCACATCCCCCTTGTGCATTCACATCACAACACATTTGTCTGTGTCTGTGCCTGTGTGCATTGCCCACTGTGTCATGCATTTATTCACATAGTTTAGAGCTAGCGAGTGCACAGGATCCCCCACTGGGAGTCACTCATCTGCATCATTTATAGATAATTTTTCTATCTATCTTTAGAAATGATAAAGCCTCCAACTCATGATTTCTTTTCATTATTTTTTTAAAAAATCTTTTTCAGAGATTACAAACCCTCAAAATATATTTTAAATCCTTGCAAAGTGAAAATAAAAATGCCTCAAAGAACAAGAGTTAACTTCCCTGCCAAATTTGAATGATTAAAAAAAATCACAAAGTCCACTACAACCCCAATTAAAATGAAGTTGGGACCTTGTGTTAAACATAAATAAAAACAATGAAGAATACAATGATTTGCAAATCATGTTCAACATATATTTCATTGAATACACTACAAAGACAAGATATTTAATGTTCAAAATGATAAACTTGATTGTTTTTAGCAAATAATCATGAATTTAGAAATTTATGGCTGCAACACGTTCCAAAAAAGCTGGGACAGGTGGCAATAAAAGACTGAGAAAGTTGAGGAATGCTCATCAAACACCTGTTGGGAACATCCCACAGGTGAACAGGCTAATTGGGAACAGGTGGGATCCATGATTGGGTAGAAAAGGAGCTTCCCTGAATTGCTCAATCATTCACAAGCAAAGATGGGGTGAGGTTCACCTCTTTATGAACAAGTTTAACACAATGCCCCAACTTCATTGAAATTGGGGTTTGTATATAACATTAGTTCTTCAAAATTGTGAAAACGCAAGCCTTTCGCTCTGCTCTTGAACATTGTGGCCTTGTCCGCTGAAGGCGCGGGAACCATGCCCTGCTCAACTGTCAAATGTCAATCAAATGCCAGTACTATGACCTGGAAAAATGGATGCTATTTCATCTACCACAGGAGTCTACAACCTTACAAACCCAGGTAAGGTTTTTTTTTTTCTAAATATATTAATTATGGTTGAAGCTAAGTGCTGAAAACGTGCAAAGACAGAACAATTTTGTACTGAATTGTTGAGCTATAGCTTAAAATATTTTTTCACCATCTCAGCTGGCCAGGTTTTTGGGGCAGAGCTCAAAACTAGCCCCACGACGAAAGCGGGCCGTGGTCTATACTTTCTGGCATGAGTCCCCTACTGCACTATACAAGCACCAACCGCCCTTATTCCATGCTGTGGCCATTTGGCGGAATTGCCACTTATTTATAAAACGTTGTAACTTGACCCAGTTCTACCGTTATGGTGTGTAGGTATCCATCAGCCTATGCCTACAACTCTTCCCAGATGTGTAATATATTTTGTTATTTGGGCTACAGTTTATCTGCCGTGGTGTGACCCCAGGCGCCGCTCATAGCGAGGCAGCAGCAAAGCGGACGGGATCTGCCGCCCCGGCAGTCACGTGCCAATCCCCCAGGTGCGGCGCAAAGACATTAGGGCCGTCACCCTTACAGATGCCGACCGCGACGTTGTGCGGCGAGGATGAAGGGCTGACAGACATTTTTTTCCGATCGAAATACATCTGCGAACTGGGGGGAGCTGTTGACAGATTTGTTTTTTCACAATCAAAACACAACCCGCCAAAGTGGCTATTGGGATCGGTGGTGTTACTCGCCAATGCTGAAATTTACCAGCATTTGGCAGCTTGGTGGGCTTTAATGTCATAGTGTTGCATTTATGAAATTAATGATTTGCTACAGACCACAAAATTGTATTCTTGCATGTAACAAAAACATTTTGAACGCTTAAAAAAAAAAAGAAAAAAAAAAAAAAAAAACTTGGTTGAAGGTGACTTTCAAATAAAATAGTCTGTTTGAGTCATCCTCGTATTCATGGAATTAAACCCAAATTATAAAGTTATGTCTTCACCAGAAATAAGCAGGGTGAATGGAACTATTTGGTGGCTGACAGGGGAAATAACTCACCCATCCGGGGATGTGACTTTTTTGGGAAACAGGAGTGGTTGGAGAGGGAGTTGGAGATGATGTGCCAATCCTCTATGAATGAAGTTATCGTCAGCTCCGGAATCAATGAGGTCAACTATGGGCGTATTGTGAGCGGGACCAAGAATGCAAGCGGGAATGGTCATACGGGAAGAAGAGTTTGGGGAAGTAATGGTTTGGCTCACCACGGCGCTCTCGGGTCACCTGCATTTACCTGCAAGTATTCTGAACTCTACGGAATTTGTAGCAGCGGAACTTGCGCCCTGAGTGAAGGTAAGGAGACGACTGGTGGCTTCTCTGCCCTGGACGAGGTGATCAAAGACCTTTTTTAATTCAGCGGAAAAGGAGTGGAATGACGTGAGTACCGGGGAACAGTTGTGCCATAGTGTGGTTGCCCATTTAGCTGCTTTGCAGTGTAACAGGTTGGTGATGAAAGTGACTTTGGATTGTTCGGAGAGATAGCTTAACGGTTGTAAATTGAAACCAGAGAGCAATTTAGGAGAAATTGGTTGCAAGCTCCTAAATCCCGAGTAGGGTTCGAGTGGAGGAACGTGAGGATCGTTGTACGGAAAGCAGGATGGGTCGGCGGGCGCGGGATCGAAAAGAGGACTTACGGGAGGGCGGTCGGACTACATACTTGAGGACAGGAGAGAAACTTGCGTGAGGTAGTGTAATTATCTCTTGAAGAATTTTATCCTGTTTACCTATGGAGGGAGAGTGCTTGCATTTAATTTTTAGTAATAAGTTTTTCAAAAAAGGAGCTAGATGTGCACTCAGATGGTTTTCTGTGTACGCATGGTCAGAGCTGTGTTTAAATTTACACGTCCCCACGCAGAAGTCCACCTTGATAAATCACATTCTTCGAGTAGAAATGTTCATACGCATGCTTTATAAATGGGGGCCCAGATTTTGGGGATTAAAAAAAGGGGAGCTAAATCATTTCAAAACCAGGTCAGCCGTTGACGCGTTCACTGCCATGGACGTTTACTGGATTCCAAGCGTTTACTGCCACCGACGTGTATATACGTCAAGTCCGTTTTTTCAGTGGGGAGTCTGTCATTCAAGTTTGTAAACCACCGTATGACTAACAAATCCCTGTAGATGCCGGCATTGCATCGCTTTGGATTTAAGATCAGCACAGCTTTTGCGTGGAAGACAAAGATTAGGCAGTGAATCTCATTTTCACATCAAATATGAGAGAAAAATGCCAGCATGTTGAAAGTTGGACAAGTTTAGGCACCTATCACTCGAATAGAGTTTGTATAATTATGGTATAAACGGAGTGTGTTGCAGTACATGGTAGCAAATGTGTCGCCACTGTGAAAAAAAGATGACATTCATGGAGTGAATGGCGAACGCCGTGTAAAAAAGCCACAGACGTTCAATTTGAGCCTTGCAGTGAGAAAGCTCACAATGCAGTTGTATATATGTAAAAAAAAGTATTGTTTTCTCATCAAAAGCCCCATCTCGGTCTTTTTGTTGTTTTATAGTTTGAGAGTCAAAGTCACTATGTTGCTTGATATGGTTTTCACGAAAAGCTTGTTTTGTCCAAATTATTTTGCGGGTCTCAAATTTCAGTCATGTCTTTTAAACAGCTGGCACAGAATGATTTTATTGTTTGATGTTTAATTATTTTATATCCTTTGTTTGCTTTCCATGTGTGTACAGCACTTTGTTTAAGTTGTGGTTGTTTTTAAATTGCTTTATAAATAAACTTGAGTTGAGAACTGAAAATATAGGCATTCCTTTTAGTTTTGGGAGTGACTCGTCACATTTGTCATGCGCACTACTGCCACCTACAGGACTGCTCACGTTTATAGGAGCGGGTGCTAAACAAACACTGGGGGATATTTAATGAGCCAAAGCCAGCATGTTCTCTTCTTTCCTGCTGTTATCTCTTACATCCATGAATGCATGTCCTCCTTGGAGAGACTGCATGCTAACAACACACACTGATTTGGTGTCCCTTGTGCATCATGCGACTGACTCCCTTACTGTGCACGCATGGGTGGCTTTCATTCAGGTGAGCGTGTGTTGTGTACCACCTATGTGGGCCACAGTGTGATAATTTGACATCTTAATGAAGGAATCAATTCTAGTGTATTCCTTGTAGGAAAGCAGTATACGTCTCAATACTAGTCCATAAAAGACTAGACTTTTTACAATAAATAGTACAGTAGTAGATCCAGAAGGCGGATATATAATTATACAGGCTACAATATTTAACAAGCTTTGTACAATTGTCAATGTATACGCTCCAAATAAAGATGATCCAGCCTTTTTTCCACGTGCTCTTTTCACACTTGTTAAACTTGTCAGCCACTTCTACAATTAAAATGGGAGGTGATTTTAACCTTACGCTAAATCCCCTAATAGAGCGCTCAAATCTCAAAAATAGTAATCAGCCACAATGCTCCAATAGACTAGAGCAGTATATGGATGACTTTGGTCTCGTTGACATATGGAGGCTGAAAAACCGTACAAAAAGAGAATACACATTTTTCTCGTCAATTCACCGCTCTTTCTCAAGAATAGATTTCTTTCTTTCAAACAATTCGGCAGCTCAAAGAATCACTCTAAACATCCCTCAATTAAATACACAAATTAAAGAACGCCTTGATGTTCCTTTAACCGTCACAGAATTACATAACGCATTAAAAATTATGCAACCGAGACGGGCGCCTGGTCCGGACGGAATCCCTGTTGAATTCATTAAACATTTTTGGCCAATAGTAGCGCCTCTATTTTTCAGAACAGTAAATGGGATAAAGGTAGAAAAGTAGTAGCCATATGAACACAGCTTCAATTAAGTTATTAGTAAAGCCAGGTAAAGACCCCACTCTCCTGGCGAATTATCGGCCCTTATCACTGATTAATGTAGCTATCAAGATTATGTCGAAAGCCCTCTCAGCGAGACTTGAAAAGGTACTTCTGTCGATAATCCACTATGACCAGACAGGCTTCATTAAAGGTAGAAGTTTCACAAATAATGTCAGATGTCTGTTGAATTTAATAAGCATGTCACAGCGTAAAAATCTAAACGCAATCATCATGTCACTTGGCGCAGAGAAAGCTTTAGATAAAGTTAACTGGGCTTTCCTGTTTGCAGTACTTCGCAAATTTGGCTTTGGAGATTCATTTATACATTGGATAGCAACATTATACAATTCGCCGAAAGCGACAGTCACCACAAATAGGATCACTTCACAGAGTTTTACATTACAAAGAGGAACCAGACAAGGATGTCCACTCTCACCAATGCTATTTGCAATATTTATCAAACTATCTGCCGCTATACGTCAGAATGCTATTTTTAAAGGTATCTGCACACTAGTGACAGAACACAAAATCAACCTATATGCTGATGATATTCTTCTTTACTTACAGGAACCCAAGTATTCTCTTCAGGCAGTCTTCGATCTCATTAAAACATTTTCTCAAATATCAGACTACTCTATTAACTGGACAAAATCAACAATACTCCCAATAACAGCAAGCTCGTGGACTCCTGCAGATCAAATCACAGAGTACCCTATTCCTATAGGAAACATTAAGTAGGTATCAATATTTCATCAAAACTCACAGAGCTAACCAATCTAAATTACACACCACTTCTGGAAAAAATCTCAGCTGGTTTAAGACGCTGGAATAACTTGCCTATATCATTACTGGGAAGTATAGCGACAATAAAAATGAAAAGCTTACCTCAAATAAATGATTTATTTTCAATGATTCCATTTAAGCCCGCATTTAAATGGTTTCAAACCTTAGATTCTGCTGTAATACATTTTTATTCAAAAGATAAGAAAAATAGAATCAGTCTATCCACTCTTCAGAAAAATAAGCAGGAGGGAGGCCGAAATGCTCCCAACTTTAAACACTATTATTTAGCTCACCAATTACAATACCTCATCAAATAGTTGCACCACAGTGAGGAGTGTGATTCTTGGCTAGAATTGGAACAAACAGACTGCAACAACATCAAACTACCAAAACTCCCATTTATTTCTCCTAGTCTTAAACGCCATAAATGTTTCAAGAATCCAATAATCGCATCCACCTTAACGGCTTGGTGGCAACGTTTAGAGTCGACAGGATCTCAATTAGCTCCCAGTACGCTCTCCCCAATCCGTCATAATCCAGAATTCAAAATGAATAATATACCCCTTCATTTTAGTACATGGGAACAACATATAATTAACCACCTACAACAACTATTTTAACAATAATGTTTTTAGGACACGTGATGAATTGTTCCAAGAATTCAAAATAACAGCCGGAAACTTTCTTCAATACAATAAATTAAAAGCAGCAATTAAAAAAAAGAATACCAACACTCCAGAGCACCCTCGAACTCCTGGAGTTTGTCAAGCAAACAATGAAGCTTCTCCCGCAAAGTAAAAGAAATCTCTCAAAAGTTTATAAATTCATTTCATGTACTAAATCAATGCACTTACCAATCACCAAATGGGAAGATGACCTCTCCATGTCTGCTGACCATAGCTACTGGATACAGATTTGTAACAATATGTTTAGAGTGACAAAAAACACAAATCTAAAGCTTATACAATATAAAGTGCTTCATAGAACACACTTTACTCAGTACACTATGCATTCAATGGGCTTCTCTCCATCTAATATATGCGTGCAATGCACCAAAAATACCCCAGACACCGATTTTCATGCTATAGGGAATGTACACCAATTCAATGCTTTTGGTCTTCGGTTATACAAAAATTCTCGTATTTTTTAAACTGCAGGATTCCACCTTCCCCAAGATTGTGCATACTTGGCGACTTAGGCATAAGTGACCTCCCTAATAAATATTCACAATCATTACTTGTCACGTTAGCTACCGCGAAGAAAACAATTCTGTTAACCTGGAAAAAAGTCACTGATGGTGTAGTGGTACACTCGCCTGACTTTGGTGCAGGCAGCGTGGGTTCAGTTCCCACTCATTGACGGTGTGAATGTGGGTGCGAATGGTTGTCCGTGTCTATATGTGCCCTGCGACTGACTGGCGACCAGTTCAGGGTGTAGTCCGCCTTTCGCCCAAAGTCAGCTGGGATAGGCTCCAGCGCCCCGCGACCCTAACCAGGATAAGCGGTGTTGAAAATGGATAACCTGGAAAAACAAACAAGCTATTAACTTCAATCAGTGGCTAAATCACATCATAGAATATATTGCGTTCGAAAAAATATCAGCAGAACAAAAAAATCAATTCCACATATACGTAGATAGCTGGTCAACTTTCCTCAACATGCTAAATATAGACTCTTGATTCCTTTGCCTGAGTAGGGTGCCATCTGACATTCGGTGGGGTGCGGTGGGGTGGTTGGCTGGCAGGGTGGCATTGGGTCCCTGCAGCCCCCGCCGGGTGGCCGGTTGTCGGGGCGCCTCGGTGGGGCCGCCGGAACGCCCTGGGTCCCTCGGTGTGGGACGTGTCCCGTCCGCCGGGCTGCTCTCGGGTGGACCCCTGGGCCTGATCGCGCCCCTCGATTGATTGGGTGGGCTCCTCGGCCGCAATTACAGGACACTTCTGTCAGTCTTTGCGCATGTAAAACGGTATCAATTCACTTGCATGTATCTGCAGGCACACACCCCTTACTGTAACAAATAAGTCATGAATATGCAAATCGCTTGTGTATCCCCTCACTTATACTCTCGTCCTGTACATCTGTACAGATTCATGCATTGCAGTTCCTCTTTTGGAGCTTGGGTGGCACCTTGCGCCTTGTCTCTCTCCCCCCCCCCGCCCTCTTTCTCCCCAGCAATCAGCATCACCTGTGCAGCGCACCTGTATTCGAGCGGCCCTGATTACTTCCTGCATTTAAGCCTGCCAAGTCCAGCAAACCTTTGCCTGAGACTTGCCTGTGACTCACTGGCCGATGCTCATACTTCCAGGTTTCTGTGGAATGCAAGTAATTCTCAGAGGACCCACATCTCTACTCACCCGATTTAGTTCTCTCCCGTCTCCAGTGTTCCTTCCGTGCCTTCCCCGCCTCGCTGTCTGCTCCAGCCACGCCGCCAAGTCACACCACCTGCCCACGTCCCCGCTTCCTGCTCGCTCCTTGTTCCCGACGGCCCACCGCCTTGCCTTGGATATCCTTACCCTGAGTCAACCTGTAATAAACCATTCTAAATCTACTCTCTTCGCCTCAGTCTGCTCTTGGGTCCAATCCAACTCACATCCGACTTCGTACCGTGACACATATTGCTTTTTCAGGGGGTGAACAGCACTCACTCTGTTGAATTTAGCAATCAAAATAATAAGGGAGGACGGCCCCGCAATCAATATGCATTGATTTACAAATAACAGCTAATTACACTTATAAACAAATCTAATGGCGCTTGTTAAACTTGCCTTTCTGTACGCATTATCCATGTAAATGCAGAAACAGATGCAAAAAGCCAACATTATATAACTTGTTCATACGTGTACATGAAAGGAGAAAAAGATACGCATTGCGACAAACATAAGGAAGCTTGTTAAAAGGTAATTTAGCACATGTGTAGAGGAACAAAAAAAATACGACAAACGAGGCACCATGCTGAACATGTCATTTATGTAAATGAACAAACACATGTGACAAGCAAACATCGTAGCTTGTTAAAAATGCCCATTTATACCCATTTGTGTGTGAACGGACAAACACAGATGCATGATGGGACAAACACAAGGTAGCTTGTGTGTAAGTGGGCAAATAAATGCACCGTGCTGAAGATGCCATTTATGTAAATGGACCAACAGATGCGAGATGCGGCAAACAATTTAGCTTGTTAAAAACGCCCATTTATACACATTGTGTGTAAACGGACCAACAGATATGACAAACAAACATCCAGAAGCTTGTTAAAGCATGGTGATCCATACACGTGTATATGATTAGACCGGCAAAAATGCATTTCACAGCTTGATGGTAGCAAATGTTTTTAAGCCTTGTGGTTTTAGACTTTGTCCTGTGGCGTTTTCCAGAGGGGAGAGGGTAGAAGAGGGAGTGTCTGGGATGAGAGGGGTCCTTTATGATTCCACTAGCTTTCCGCATTTAATCTGCCAGTGTCAGCGTCCACGAGGGTGGGTAGTGTACCTCCAATCTCCCACTCCGCTGCTTTCACCACCCGCCGCAGATCCCTCCTGTCCTTTACAGTACAGCTACTCAAACCAACTTGTGCAGCAGTAGTCGAGTAGGCTCTCTCTCTCTCTCTATGCTGGATCTTTCAAAGTTGATCAGCGTAGATTTTGGAAAGCTGAGTTCATTTTTACTGACCCCACCCAAGCCTGATTCCCTCCAGACCTGTTCAATCAAGAAATCACTTAAATAGAAGCTGTCTGACAAAATGAAGTGAGCCAAATGATTACAAAAGAAATTTAAGAACAGATGATAAATAATTGACATCTATCAGTGTGGAAAGGTTTACAAAGCCATTTCTCAAGCTTTAGGACTCCAGAGAACCACGGTAAGTGCCAATATCCACAAATGGAGAAAACATGGCGCAATAATGAATATAAAGGCTTGTCTTCCTTTTGCAAAACCATATCTGAATGATTCTCGGGACTTTTGGGAGAATATTCTATTGACTGACGAGACGAAAGTTTAACTTTTTGGAAGGTGTGTGTCTGTTACATCTGGTGTAAATGTAACACAACATTTAAGAAAAAGAACATCATATTAACAGTCAAACATGGTTGTGCTAGCTAGTGTGACGTTCTGGGGCTGCTATGGCTATTTAGGACCTGGACAACTTACTGTTATTGATGGAATCATGAATCCTGCTCTTTACCAGAAAATCCTGAGGGGAGAATGTTCGGCCATCAGTTTGTGACCTCAAGTTGAAGCACACTTCAAGCACAGACCAGCAAGTCAACTTCTGAATGGTTTAAAACAAACAAAATGAAGGTTTTGGAGGGGCCAAGTGAAAGTCCAAAATTGAATCTGATTGAAATGCAGTGACATGACCTTAAAAAGGTCATTCATCCCCGAAAACCCTCCATAGTTGCTGAATTGAAACGATTTTGCAAGGAAGTGTAGGCCAAAATATCGCCGCAGAGATGCGAAAGACTCATTACCAGTTATAGAAGACTTGATTTCAGTGGTTGCTGCTGAGGGTGGCCCACGAGTTATTAGGTTTTGGGGGCCATTATTTTTCACACAGGGCCAAGGAACTTGGAATAGTTTTTTTCCTTAATAAATAAAATCACCATTTAAGAACAGCATTTTATGTTTACTTGGGTTATTTTTGTCTGATATTTGTCTGATAACGTTTGAGCTCGTGGGACAGAAGACCCAGGGAAGAAATTTTGCATAACCCACTTTCAATGTTTTCATGCTGAAATGGGCACAGCAGTAGTTTATAAACAGCCATAAATATTACGCTATACAAGGAGAGGCTCGCTGATATGGTTTATTGATTAAATATTAATTATGTGTGATCTTTATGTATAGTAAACATTTGAATGCGAGTGGGTGCTGTAAACCCTTGTGATCGTCAGAAAGTAGCAGTGGTGCAATACAAACACACTAAATGAATGTATGGTAATTCATATTCTCTATTAGGAGGATTGCTTGGTAATTTTGAATGTGCTCAACTACGTTTTCGTATAATTGGAAATATACTGGGAAAGCACTGGAAATAGCATTGAGGAAACAGAGTAATAGCGTAATTCTGCTCAGACAGTCCATCCGTTTGCGTGTGATTTCCGCCGCCTTTCATTCGACACGATAAGGGGATCATATGAGTGGCAGCATTCCTCTCTCACGCCCACTCACACACACACACGTTCATCAGCAACCTCCCCAGTGACAACACAACCTGCTGCCGTACTGACGATAAGGACAATTCAAGTGTGAATTTTAATGCACACACAATCACACACTCACACACTACTTTATTGGGTGCACTTGCTGAACACATCTATTCTTCAACAAGAGTGACATACTGCATGAAAGGGGAATAATGTTAGAAACGCGACTGCAGACAAACACAAAAATAGACATGGTGTTTCATTAATGCAGCTAAACTGAATAGTACAAATTCAAACAGCATACCATATAATGAATGATGTAACACAAGATGTGATACACAAGGGGATAATGCACAATGTGACAAAACATGGAACATAAACACACAACACGTCACACGACGTTTTACAGATGCGCGTTAAATGTTTTGTGTTACATTTGGGAATATGGTAGGTGTGGGTGTTACATGTTGTGTGACACACATGTAACACAACATGCCTAACAAACCATACGACGGACACATTCGTCCTTTGAGAAACAAATCGAACACGCATCAAAAATACGGACATTGCAACACAACGTGACGTACACAAATTTGAATATCGTGAAAAAGTTCAATATTTCATATCATTCATTTCAGAAAGTGAAACTCATATATTATACAGACTCATTACACATAGATTGAAATATTTGAAGCCTTTGTTTCTTGTATTTTTGGTGATTATGGCTTACGGTGGTATCATGTTAATACTCAGTAGATCACAGGTGTCAAACTCAAGGCCCGGGGGCCAGATCCGGCCCGCCACATCATTGTATGTGGCCCGCGACAGCAAGTCATGTGCCTCAACTCCTGTGATTCTTGCTAAAATCCATCCATTTTCTGAGCCGCTTCTCCTCACTAGGGTCGCGGGCGTGCTGGAGCCTATCCCAGCTATCATCGGGCAAGGAGGCGTGGTACACCCTGAACTGGTTGCCAGCCATTCGCAGGGCACATACAAACAAACAACCATACACACTCACATTCACACCTACGGGCAATTTAGAGTCTCCAAGTAATGCATGTTTTTGGGATGTGGGAGGAAACCGGAGTGCCCGGAGAAAACCCACGCAGGCACGGGGAGAACATGCAAACTCCACACAGGCGGGGCCGGGGATTGAACCCGGGTCCTCAGAACTGTGAGGCTGACGCTCTAACCAGTCGTCCACTGTGCCGCTCTTGCTAAAATCTGTACCAAAATTTTAAATTGTCATATGTAATAAATAATGTTAAGCATTTTTTGTTACCAATCACCCTGTTTTTGTTTTTTTACAGTACCTGAACACACGAGTATCCTTGACTTCTGATTTCAGAATTGGTTATTCATCTATTTGTTGTGTATATGCAATATTATGAGCGATTAACCATTTATATGGTTTCACAGTCGTAACGGCCCTCTGAGGGAAATCGTAACTACAACGTGGCCCACGACAAAAATGTTTGTTATGCCTTAATGTTGTTGTGTTGTGTTATTTACAATTGTTGTGACCTGTCTCAGCCACCGTACTAGTCGACTGCTCGGTTCAACCCCGAATACAGACCATATGCTCTAATAGTCGGTGTAACAAAACATGTTAGATGCACAATGGAACATGTGTGTAACGCTCAACATAAAAATGACTTAGTAATCAACACAAACATGTAATACACACTATGCAACAGACCCTACAATATACAGTTAGCTGGAACGCACAGGGAATCATCCAAAAAAAGACCCGTGACACAACATCTAATACACACCATATAATAGTCAGCGTAACACAACATATAACACCCATGTAAAGGTCACTCTCATGTGAAACCAGCACAGTTAGTCAATGTGACACATTGCAGTTGCAGCTACACCACCGTGTACCTAATGTTGTGACCAAAGAGTCTTAAAAAGAACACTTTCCAAAAGATATGCATTTAAGGCACTTTAGTACCGCCTTGTGGCGATAGAATGCTCCATGCAGCATCAGCAAAACTTTGTGGAAGTGCACAAAAAAGTTATGGGTTCAAGTCAGGTTGCTCACACTCTTCAATCGCTCTTCGCGCTACAATTTAGCTGATGTCAGCATTATAAGATTTAAAAAAAAAAAAAAAAACATTACCTAAGTGAGCGCTTTCATTGACAGGGTCAGCGAGGCGCCATGTTGCTCTTTAAATTAATCATCTACTCTTCGGTGTGTCTCATTGGTAGACTGTGAACGTTATGAAACTTGACTTCAAGGAAATATACTACATGGTAGGAGAATTATGTGAGGGGGAGGCACAGCGGGGGAGATGTTAAAGCATCTGATCATAAAATGAATGAGTGCCTCCCCGGGGGCGTCTGTCTTATCGGTGTCAGTGGAAAGTGTTGCACTGCGAGGGCAGACATCTTTGTGACGCTCGGCGTGAGAACCAGAGATTCTTCTCACGCAAAACACCGCACTACACTTATCGACCAAATACAACAAAAGGATGCAAAAGCTGATGCACAAAAAGACAAAACGTATGACAAACATAATTAGTCCAGATAAATAACATGCAACATGTGACATGCAAGTCTTGTAACACAAAAAAACTACAGTATTATACAACTGCCATGGAATGTCAAAAACATTAAGTAACACGCAATATGTAACATATATGCTGGACAAACTATGTAACGCACAAAACGTAGTGTCACATAATGAAACACGAGTCATGTCATAGTATACCCGTGTAATGATACACACATTATGTCACACGCGTGTGACATATAACACTTAAACATCACAGATCGTGTAACACCCAGGTAATGTACACCGTCTAACGTTACACACGTCATGTAACACACCATTAAAAGTGTGAGATGTGTCACCTGTATGACACACAACATGCAAGACACATGTAAGGCACATAAAACGCAAGTGAAGTAACAGACGTAATCTACCACGTGTAATGTTATTCCAATATGTGGAATAACACACGCGTCATGTAACAAACTCCCCATGTAAAATGTGTAACATTTGCCACATAACACAAAAGAAGACACACAACTGTTACACACAAGACAACACATGATGCATAGGCCTACATGTCAAACATGGGTAACACAGCACATGTAACACACGATCAAAATCAGACAATGTGACACATATCATGGGTCACATCATGAAACACATGAATAACACACAACAAGTTACACATGTAACGCTGTGAAACACGTGTGTGGCAAAGGTAACACAAGCCAAGTGAAGTTGCACCTTTCATGTAACACACATTTATATGACATGTAATGTAAACACATCCTAACACACAAACTGTATCACTCACCATACAATGTGGCAAAAACACACAACACACAACATGACACACACATGTAATACACGACACGTAACAAACACCTGACACACATCATGAAACACCATGTCATGTTGCACAAGTCATGTAAAACAACATAATGGCACAGTGTACAGCGTGTGACACACACAAATTTAACACACAAACATGTAACCCACACCACGAGTAGAATGTACAAGTAGAATGGACACTGCAACACACAACACAAACACGTTACCCATACCATGTAACACAAAACATAGAATGGACACTGTAGCACACAGTATGTGACATGAGACTTCAATCACACCTTGTAAGACGTGACACGTGGAACACACATCATGTGACATTCGCCACGTAACGTCGCACAAATCATGTCATGACGCTCTGCTGCACAGTACGTGAAGCACATGTAACCGGCGCCATGTTAAACTCACCATGTAGTCATGGTAACCAGCGTAAATGTGAGGGACGAGGACAGCGGGAGGCTGGAGGCACTTAGACCGGCGGCGGCGGAGGAAATCCATTGGCTTTTCGGATTCTGCTGCATGAAGGGAAATGTGACTAGAAGTCATAAATAGACACTTAAAAGCAGTGGTTCTCGGTTTCATAGGTGCCTTCACTAAAAAAATAATGGGATTTTTTTTTTCATATTCAAAACATAAGTACATTCACTATTTTATTAGTGCACAAAATTAAATGAACTAAGCATCAGTTGTACAGTGTTGAAAGAGCAAAACCAACAAAACGGGAATTACACACGAAAAACATAATCCACTGAGTCTTTACTGTCAATCAAACTTTTGCTGTTGCCTTACAGAGAAAACATGTTCAGAAATGCACGGCCACGATAATACAATGTCCATTCCTTTCCTTGCTTTTTATGTCGACCATTCTCAAAAGGATTGTTTGCAAAGAGATATGGTGTAACAGGCACATGCACACATAGACCCCAAGTGGTGCTCAAGCACCTTCCCTTTCCTAATGATAATAATAATAATAATAATAATTACCCTCTGTATCATCAATTCCACCCAAAGTGTTTCAATATCTAATGGTCATTTATTTGAGTCCTTGGGAGAATTATACGATATGCATGTATGTATGGATGCATTTATTTAGTTATTTATTTGATACCACTCTTCTGACCAACACCTTTGAACAATGAGACCCCTCTGATGCTGTTGAGGCTCTCTGCAGACCATGGCTTGTGTTGTAAGATGTGCAATGTTAAGAAAGGCCTCCTAGAACATCTTTATGACTTTATTTGTGGTTAAACAGGGGCACGTAAATGGTGGCAGTTGTTTAGTGACTCCCATTTAACATGAGTTTGAATGTGTAAATGTATACTACTGGTTTTTTTCTTAACTGTATAAATAATTTTGGCGATGGGTTCCCTTTTTTTTCCAGCTTGAGCACCTGGCCCCAAAATTGTCTGTACACGTGCCTGCATTGTAACAAACGATATGAGTATCTCAACACACAGAATGTGTGACCTCTGCTGACACACACACACACACACACACACACACACACACACACACACACACACACACACTGCGTTTGTGGAGTTTATATCTTTATATGGACTCACATGCTTGAAAATAATCAGCTTTGTGCAAGAAGCTGGAAGGTCACCCATGAATATTTGTTAATCTTTTCCTTAATCATATGATGACCAATTTTTAATCATGCAACACAAAGAAATCCCCCACACACACGCCTACACACAAAGATTGTAGAGTTTATTGTATTTCTATGGACTCACATGGTCCAAATTATTCAGCTTCGTGGACGTAGCGGACAGGTCATCCATATATAGAGATTCATCTTTTCATTAGTCATATGATGACCATTTTTGATTTCAAAAACACCCACACAAATACAATATTCCAGTTATCAAAGTGACTAGACTCCTTTTATCCATAAGTATTTTAATGAGACGCACATGACTGTACAATCCCGCTTAAGATGACAAGACTCCTCCTTGTAGCTCCGCGCACACACACACACACACACACACACACACACACATTCTTTGTATCTGTGTGGGTTTTTGCCTGGATAAACTGAGAAACCTGGGCCATTTCCAAAGGTACACCAAAGACCAACTTGTCCTTAAAATGTTCTCCGATCGCTGCCATATTTTAACCTTGTGTACTAGACGGGCGGACGACGCTTAATTGGGGAAAAACAAAGTCTAAGTTTGGTCATTGTGTGTGGTCGTAGCGTCGCAGACAACTTTGATGATTGGGGCCATAAAACACCAAATTTCAACAACTGAACTCCATCAGGTCAGAAAAAAATTTAATCTCAATTTGAATTACCAATATGAAATTTGTCTATCATGAGCAGACCGACAGAAAAGTCTAAACTGTAAATCTGTAACCCATGCCCGAAAAGACACAGGAAGTCTGCCATTTTGGGGTGACATGGCCATTTTATGCTCATTTTGGCCGTTTTTTAATAAATGCCCTTATAAGACGGACTAGTCCAAGACATTTTGTCTGATTGCTACCAAATTTGGACGACAAATACTCGACACCTAAATGAAAAATATTGGAGTTTTTCTCATCACATATGGGCACAGCATGGCAACAAAGTTTGATGACTTGCCATTACACAGAAAGTCAACTCCACAATTTCACAAAAGAATTCAGCCCCCGAAGCCAGTTTCAGTTAGCAACATATAATTTGGTAGATGCGTCTCTCATGAATAGACAAACACACAAAAACACAGGAAGTCTAACATTTTGGGTTCTCCCTTTGATGCTCATTTTGACCATTTCCAGGTTTCTTTCAAAGACAAAATACATCCTAGACATTATGTCCCAGTGCTGCTGAATTTGAACCACATACTGTGTACTAGACAAAAGAGCGACACTAAATTGTGCAAGATTAGACTTTTACGTGTGGGGGCGGAGCATGGTGGCAAAGACTGATGACGCGTTATAATTAATTCCACAAGGTCACAAATAAATTGAGTCTCCAATACCTGTTTAACTTAGCTACATGAAACCTGGTAGGCATGTCTATCATGAGTAGACCCACATAAAAGTCCCAAGAAAACCATGCCTGAAAGGCCACAGAAAGGCTGTCATTTTGATTTGAAGCATGGCTATCGAATATTTTTAGAATTGATTATTCTAGCCATCATTCCATCCGGTAATCAAATAACAACTTATTTTTCATTAAAGTTCATTGCTAAATCGTTTTTTCCCGATTACTGTTTATTAACAGATTATTGTTGTTTATTTGGTATTGTTTAATGATTAAACAAAACCAAATAAACAACAATCAAGCAAAATTATTTGAGGGGAAGCGATGCTCTATACCCCATCCATCCATTTTCTGCGCTTTACCCTCACAAGAGTCGCAGGCGTGCTGGAGCCTCTCCCGGCTATCTTCAGGCGGGAGGCGGGGTACACCCTGAACTGGTTGCCAGCCAATCGCAGGGCACACGTAAACAAACAACCATTCGCACTGACATTCACATTCACACCTATGGGCAATTTAGAGTCTTCAATCAACCTACCACACATGATTTTTTTTGTTGTTGATGATGTGGGAGGAAACCGGAGTGGCCGGAGAAAACCCACGCAGGCACAGGGAGAACATGCAAACTCCACACAGGCGGGGCCGGGGATTGAACCCCGGTCCTCAGAACTGTGAGGCAGACGCGCTAACCAGTCGCCCATAGTGCCGCGCTCTATACGCATCAACCTTTTTGAAACGGAAAGCAACTTCTTCGATACCGATGGGCTACCAGTTTGAAAATCACTTCCGAGGCTGCTTCCGGTTCAACTACGTCAGTTACAGATTATTCACAGAACAGCTGCAAATAACGATTATTTTCATAATACATTAAACTTCTTTTTTTCCCATGAATTGATTAAGAGTCAGTTCCTGGTTTGTTCCTTAACATGTCAGAAAATGGGCAACTTTCCAACGTAAAATTTTATTTGTATTAAACACAAAAGATAATCAATATGCTCTCACGGTGGACTACAGAAATGCGCTAGTATTTACTTGTGAGAGGCTGAAATTTCGAGAATTTGCATAATTTTCAGTGAAACAATGGCTGGCTCTAAACAATGAATCGATTCGCAAAACAGTTGCCCATTAATTTGATGATTAATTAGTTGTCGATTAATAGGTGTAATTTAATTAATATTCATTATTAAACGTTTGCCTCATTTTGGCCTTCAAACACAAACTTATTCCAGAGATCATATTTGAACTACAAACTATATACAGTGGCTTTCCTAGCTATTACGTGACCCGGCTCCATGTCAGGGGTGTGGGGGGAGTTACATATCAATGAAAAACACCTTGCACAGTTCTATTTACGATTATGAACTCATTAGAAAACAACAACAGACGAGAATAATTGGAATTATGGTAACTAAACAACACAAGTTTGGCATTGCACAAATGAATAAAAAACGTCACAATTGTTTTTTAACCAATCCCAAGTTACCCAAATGTCCTATCTTGGCTCCTGTTGAATGCAACAGTAATTACTACGACGAAAAACAAAAAAATAACATGAGCGACGATACACGTAAATAGCTACAACTACTGTATTTACAAATGCCGCTAGGCATTCTGGGATGCTCGGCGTCACCTTCCTAAGATGCACTTTCCAGGATGCCTAGCAGCATTTTGTAAAATAGTGTTAGGAATTACGTGTTAGTTGATAACATTAGTTGTCGTGTATCATTCCCATGTGGTGGTAGTACTCATTATGTGTGTTTTAACACCCTTTTACATGTCGTGGTGCAAATACAGTATGTCAGCACTTTGAGTACTGGTGGTATTCTGTTTAGTATCTTGTTCATTCGCTTTGAGAGCCATGCTAAATATACTACACTTCTCCTAGTTCAGACATGAATGCATCAGGTGTCAATAGCTGTTTACACAGGAACACAAAACGTATATATTATCTTGAAACAATTGCACATACTGAAATTCAATGTCGCTTTTCTGCTGGATATCCTAAAGGCTGTGTGGTGCCCTCACGCGGTGGCGTTAATCGCCGTGCTACATTTTAAAGGGCATGCATGCTCATTAGTAGTATAAAATGCTTATAAGGTAGGTATTTTTGTGGTTTAGGGGGTGCGGTCCCAGCACCCTCCCCACCAACCCAGCAAAGCCACCCTGTTCTGCGCACACGTCACACATGCCATAATCTGCCACTGCACATACAGTACATGGACAAGGCTAAATTGTGAAATATACTGTGTTAGTTTTGGCCGTTGCGTGTTGGGGGAGTGGTGAAGTTTGATGACTCGTTAATATTGTACGGCGAGTTACCGTGATACATGATATGGTCATAATACGTACAGGGAGCGCAATAACTTGGCTATGTTCAGACTTCAAAATTAATGTTCAAGCTCATCTTAAATGGAACTCAGCACACAACTGCCACCAATTCAAGTGCCTCTGATTAACCCCTAATAAAGTTCAGATGTTCTGGTAGGATTTTCCTGACATTTATTTTGCATTCCAGCAGAAGCCTGACAGGTTTTTTTGTTTTTGTGCTAACACTGACTGCTATTTGGAACTGCTCATAATGATTCAACAAAACCAAATAAACAACAATGGGGCAGCTCCAGCTGAAGAAAAACAGCCCCAAAGCATGATCACAATGCTTCACTGTGGAGAATGAGTCCTGTGTTTGCACCAAACATACCTTTTGGAATTATGCCCAAAAAGTTCAACCTTGGTTTCATCTGATTCGTTCACATGCATTTTGGAATTTCAACTGTTTGTTTGTTTGTTTGTTTGTTTGTTTCGGCATAGTGGACGACCGGATCAATCCCCCGGCCACGCCTGTGTGGAGTTTGCATGTTCTCCCCGTGCCTGCGTGGGTTTTCTCCGGGCACTCTGGTTTCCTCCCACATCCCAAAAACATGCATGGTCGGTTAATTGACAACTCTAAATTGCCCGTAGGTGTGAATGTGAGTGTGAATGGTTGTTTGTTTGTATGTGCCCTGCGATTGGCTGGCAATCAATTGCCCGATGTTAGCTGGGATAGGCTCCAGCGCGCCCGCGACGCTAGAGAGGAGAAGTGGATCAGAAAATGGATGGATGGATGTTTGTTTGTTTGTTTGTTTGTTTGTTTTTTCAAAATATAACCAGGCTTGGATGTTATTCTTGGTAAGATAAGCTTCCGTCTTGCCGCTCTATCCCATAGTCCAGACATATGGAGAAACAACCAGTACTTGCCCCAAATTCCTGCAGTTCCTTCGATTATGCTGTCAGCCTCTTGGCAACCTCGCTTGAAGACTTTTCTTCTCATATTTTCATCAGGTTTAGAGGGACATTCCTGGTAATGTCACTGTTGTGTCATATTTTCTCCACTTGATTACGACTGTCTTCACTGTGTCCCATGCTTTCTTGAATGCCTTGGAAATTCTTCTGTACCCTTCTCCTGACTGATACCTTTGAACAATGATATTCCTCTGATGCTGTGAATGCACTCTGCAGACCATGGCTTGTGCTGTAAGATGTGACGGAAAATAAATATGGGAAAAGCCTACTAGAACATCAGAACTTTATTTAGGGTTACTCAGACGCACTTTTAATGGCAGCAGGAGTGTGCTGACCCCCATTTAACATGAGTTTGAACGTTATGAACACAGCCGCATCCCTCGTTATAAGAACTTGTACACACTTGTGCAACTACATTATTATTACATCACCTCTCGAAAGAAAGTGCAGTTGCACAGGTTATAGGTCACATTAATAGTTGAATTTTTTTTTTAAATGGCTTATCGTCGTCTCATTTTTTATGTCAAAACCTGGCATTTGAAAAGGGGTATGTAGACCTTTTATATACACTGTACTGTTTATCCCTAATGGTGTCCCACAGACTTTTTTCCAATAGTCCATGTGACTTTTGAGTGATCTTAGACAAAGAATCCAAACACAAAATGTTGCTCAAAAAAAATCAAAGAAATACAAAACAGATCCATTGTGTCCTCATGCTGTTTGAAGCAAACATTTTGGGAAATAAGACGCACATTGTGGCACTCGAAAACCCTAACGCCACAATGCCCACAAACCACACACACATACACACTTAGTGGCCAAATCTGTAAGAAAGCGTCCTTTGTTTCGTTTTACTTCTCAGAAGACGCTCTAAGCTCTCATCTTAGTTGAATTCAGGACTTTTGACTGTTTGTACGAGCAGACAGGAAAAAGAAGGAAGGAATTCAGGGGGACGGGGGAGGAGGAGAAAATCCCAAAGTGAAGCTCGGAAAACAGTGACCTTGCACCCGGAATCCTGCAACACGCTGATGGACGCACTGGTGAGGGCATAAAAGGGGAGAAATACAAAAACACACAAAGGAAACACATGCAAACTGCCACAACCTTGAATAAAAAAAGATTCATTGTTTTAAATCACGGATTAACATAAAACGCAATAACTAAAAAATACTTGGTTTTAAGATTAAACCCAAATGTTTAACGGGAAGGTTGATGGCCTCAAACATACATTTTTTAAATTGTCAAACAGGAGTAAAAAAAGAAAAAAGTGACACATGGTGATGCTTGAGTCTTACTAATTTTTTCAATATGATGACTTCAGGTAAAATATATATATATATATGTTTTAGTTATATTTATTGTATAGCGTTGGTTTTGTGCATGTATTCATTTTTATGTATTTTATTTTATTTAGTTTTGTATATATTTTGGGTATTTTATGTTTTCATTTTATATTTTGTATTTGATTTGGGTTTTTGTGTATTATTTATTTTTATTGTAAATTTTCTATGTTGTTTTTCCATAAGCATTTTATTGTATGTTACATTTTATTTACTTATTTTCATGTTTTTCTAAACATATTTTTATTGCATATTGTTTTTGCTTTTCAATCTGTCCATTTTTTTCTTTATTTCAAGTCTATTCTATTCAACCCCGCCCTAAAAGGCGCTCGAGGCACCCATTGGTTGGTTAACAATTCGGCACCGCCCATGAGTGCAGCTTCATCGCACGCTGAAAATACAAGCGCGATTATCTTCAGTCACAGTGACCCAAAGAAAGCAAACCGTTGCGTCCGTCGGATCCGACCCAGATGAGAGAAGTGGTGAACTCCTTCACCCACTCACCATGTGGAGGTCCGCGGGGGACCGGCACCGCCGCGTCGCCGTCCTCTGCCTGCTCGTCGCCGGCATGCTCGTCGTCACTCACGCGGAGGAGGAGGCGTTGGAAGATCTGGGAAGTCGTGCGGTTTTCACTGACTACTTCAGGCAACTCAGCCGGGAAAGTAGAGCCCTAAACCGGCCGGCACGGAGCAGCGCTCCGCCTGAGCCTGTGGAGCTTCTGACCCCGGACGACGTGTTCATCGCGGTGAAGACCACCAGCAAATACCACCAGAACAGATTGGAGCTCCTTTTGGACACATGGATCTCCAACAATATGCAACATGTGAGTCTCTTATTCACGCAATATATATATATTTTTTTATATTTTATATTACTTTTTAAATGAGATTTTTACATACAAGATTTCCTTAGGTTGGTAGGTAGGTTAGGTTGGTAACTTAAAAGTAAAACTGTATCTTTAAAGATTGTATCAAATGTTCTTTTTTGCATAATTATGTAGCTAAATGACTGCACAAAGTAAATGAATCAAAATTGTGACATGTTGGAGATATACCAGGCGTGCAGTTTCCCAATATGTGGAGTGCGGGTGGTTTGACAAACGTGGTCCGCAAATAAGTTCATTGAATTTTTTAAAATGAATTATTCTCATTATATTCCATCAATTAAAAATTCAGATGAGCTACTGCTCCTAAAGTTGTGGGAACCTTTCGCTCTTTTGTACTTGTCTTTCCTGCAACTAAAAAGTTCCGCACAGTAGACCCTGTCCCAAAGGTTTCAGGATCAAAGTACAATACCCTCGAAGGGTCTTCATTTGGGTCCAATAAATTAGCTCAAACCTAAATTTAGACAATCGTTCCTGCCACACAAAAAGTTCCTAGTATTTGGGAAAACCACGGTTCCTGTCATATTTCGGGGAACTTCTAGTTCTTAGGTCCTCAAGTTATTATGATCTCCCAGTAGAGTTGTTTTTTTTTTTCCCAGGCCCAGTAATTACCACAGAACTAAATTTACTAACTAAATTCCCATTGTCCAAACCCACACTGGCCCTCCAAGGTTCCTAGTAAAGCTCCTGCTGTTAAAAATTTTAGTTCTTGGTACTAATGGTGAACTGAACTGAAAGGTTTAGAACTGCAGACCCTGTCCCAAATGTTCCCAAAAGTCTTGAAAGTATTTTTAAAAAAAAAAAAAAAATTAAAAAAAAAAATTAAAAAATTAAAAAAGCTTTTCTCATGGGATGAATAGTCTATCTATGTACTACCGGAGACAAATTCCTTGTGTGTTTTTGGACATACTTGGCAAATAAAGATGATTCTGATCGATCGATAGATCTATCTATCTATCCATCCATCCATCCATCCACAAAACATTCTTAGTTCCTAGCTAAAGTTCCTGTGATTGGCTCCATTTCCAGGAGTTTTTAGTTCTTGGATCTTCCAATCTGGTATGTTCTACTACCCTGCTACCTCCTAGGATTGTCTTCTTTCGACAATAGTTTCTGCAGTCCAAAGTTCCAATTGTTCCAATTGTTCTTAGTACTGGGGTATAGTTCAAGTCACATTAACAGGAGCTTTTAGTTCTTGATCCTTAATATTTCTTGTATGCTTATAGTTCCTGCAACTAAATGATTCCATCAGGTACTGCATGCTCATCACTACAGAGCTCGTGCAAAGGTTACTTTTAATGTAAAGACATTTTAGTGTACAGTAATTTTCTGGCTGTTTAAGGTAAAAACTAACTCTGTTAAGTGATTGTTATTCATGAGCCCGGTCAGATCACACCGCAGGATTTCCTGAGTTGTAAAGTCGGTCGCATGCGACGCCAGCACACTTTGAAGCAACTGGCATCGCTCTGCATTGTAAAACAGCGGGGTGGTCTTTGGCCTTTTGTGATGCGTGCAGAAGAGGTGACGACTGGCCATTCAATGCTAAGACATTCCAACCAATTGGAAACTCAACCCTAATGTTTGGCTATGAGTATTGGTTAACAACAAAAAACTACTGTCTCCTCACCTTTGATGTGCTGCAGAAAAAGTTTAATATTTAGTTAAAAATAAGCGGAAAGTGTTTACTAGTCATGCCATTAATGTTACACATTAATAGTTTCACCAAAAAAAATGATTGGCAAAAATGTATTGACTGTCTATGACCGTAAAGTACATTGCATTTTCTTATTTCGGTAAAGTTTCTAAAGGACTTCTGCATGGAGTTGTGATTGCTTCCCATTAACTCACTCTTTCACTACGAGCGTGTGTGTGTGTGTGTGCGTGTGTGTGCGCGTTCAATCAGCTGATTATATACAAGAGTGTTTGAGAACGTCTCACAATCAAGCTTTACCTTTTTCCCACGTACACCTACATGCTTGAAGAAGGCTGACTCGTCGAAATAATGCAGCAGCACATTTACACACCTTGGGAACCTCAGCTGATTTGTCATGGGAAATGCCAACTGTGGCTGATCACACACACACTCGCGCGCACATACACACGCACACATAAAAACCCACTCACCGGAACGTTGATGACGGTGCCTTAATAAGTACATTTACCATAATCCTAACATACAATGCAAAACGCCATAAACGGGCTAATGAATAGTATTGGCGTCGTTGTGTTATAAAAATGTCTGCATAAAAAAAACTTAAGTGTCTAGTTTGCTGTCAGTATCACATATTAGTTAAAAAAGACGACTGGTTAGAGCGTCTGCCTCAAGTTCTGAGGACCGGGGTTCAATCCGCGGCCCCGGCTGTGTGGAGTTTCCATGTTCTCCCCGTGCCTGCGTGGGTTTTCTCCGGGCACTCAGGTTTCCTCCCACATCCCAAAAACATGCATTAATTGGAGACTCTAAATTGCCCGTAGGTGTGACTGTGAGTGCGAACGGTTGTTTGTTTCTATGTGCCCTGCGATTGGCTGGCAACCAATTCAGGGTGTACTCCGCCTCCTGCCCGATGATAGCTGGGCTAGCCTCCAGCACGCCCGCGACCCTAGTGAGGAGAAGCGGCTCAGAAAATGGATGGATGGATGTATGCCTGGGATTACACAGTGCAGGTGTTCCGTAAAGGCGGACTTTATCCATTAAGTGATTTATTAGTGTCTTGTGATAGTTTAAGTCTGTAATCCTATGTTTTTACATGTGTCATTTGACTGCTATTAGTCAAGAACATCACATTACTTCAGGAATGCACTTTTAAAAAAACACACACAAAAGACAAGCTTTTACCCGAGAGTGGAGGCTTGGTCTACTTTCTGTGGAAATTCAGAGGACTGCGTCCATGCTGGCCTCCTAACCCCCATCAATCGCCAGATAAACAATCACAACACACACAAAAACAAACATTCACAATAACACACACACTCTTCAGAGAGCAGCTGCTGTGCTGTAGATAGACTTGGAGCCAAATCACACTGTTTTTTTTAAATTTATTTATTTATCTGTGCAGACGTACGTGTTCACCGACGTTGAGGATGCGGCGCTGAGGAAACGGATTGGTGAGTAACACACATGTGCACGCACTCACACACACTTGCAGACACACACACGCACGCACACAAATAGTAGCGCTATGGGCATCAGAAAGTAGACTGCAGCTGACTTTGTGTATCCATGGCGAGCAGCAAACAGGAAGTGAATGTTGTATAAGGCAGTCAGTAGTTGTGTGATAAAACAACACAGCCTGTGACACAAAAAGCCTTTTTTTTTTGGTATATGGTCTGGGTAAGCAAATGGAGCACACCTTTGCTTACCTAACTGTTCAGGAATGATATTAATATTATGTTGTATTTTCTGTGCACATTATACCTAATTCATGGCCACAATTTATCGTTTTGTGCACACATTATATCTGTCGTGTATATTAGGGCCAGAACTAAAAAGAAATTGCCCCCATGTCATGTCTGGGGATTCGTAGCATACCTCTGCCAATGCGCTGATCGTCAACTCACACATTTCTCTTTAGAACCTAACTAAAATTATTGGCTGAAAACCACACCTATTCATGCCTTGATGCTGGAGAAAGCAAGGTGGTATACTAACATTGGAAGTTAACGTTTAGCTCTAATATTAGATATAACGTTGGTAACTAACTGTAGAAGCGAACATCAGAACCTAACTTCGGAAGCTAACATTTAAGTCGTCAGTTGCTACTTGCTGTTTCTCAATTATTCAAATAAAAATTAAATGGAGCTATCATTGGACGCTAACATCAGAGTTTTACTGCAGCTAACAGACGTAATGTTGGAAACTAACTTCAGAAACAAATATTGAAAGCTAACATCGGAAGCTCATGTTGCAGATGTCAACTTCTGCTTACAGTTTCTCAATTGCTCAATAAAATCAAATGAAATTAAGATATCATTGGATGCTAACATTAGAGTTCTACTGAAGCTAACATTAGACGTAACGTTGGAAACTAACTTCCGAAACAAACATTGAAAGATAACATTGAAAGCTAACTTCGGAAGCTAATGTTGCAGATATCAGCTGCAGCTTATTAACATTCGAGCAGTGATTTTCAACCTTTATTGGGCCAAGGCACATATTTTATATTTGAAAAATCTCACGGCACACAGACAAACTAAAAGGCTACAAAAAATAAATGGATTCACCTATAAATTTTGTACTTTTTTCCATCTCATAGAAGAGCATTTATTTTTTCTGTCTGTCACTCTACATCGCTGGCATGGGTAGATGAACAAAGATCCATTATTTTTCGTAAATCATTTTCTGACCAAAGCAAATATCCATGTTAACTGGGAAGGCTGGCAGTGAATGAGTTAAGTGAATTTTAATCATTTCCCGCCGCACGCCTGAAGAGTTCTCACGGCACACTAATGTGCACTGCATTAGAGGTAACGCTGGAAGCTAACACCAGAATCTAACTTTGGAAGCTAACATTGGTCTTCCTTTGTGGTAGCGTTAGACGTAATGTGGGTAGCTAACTTAAGAAGCTAATTTTACAGTTAACGATGGAAGCTAACTCCGAAATATAACATTGGAAGCTAACATTGGAGGCAACACTGTAAACTCATGTTGGAAGCTAATGCTTAAGCTAACGTCAGAGCTAATTTCAGAGGCTAACATTTGTCTTCCTTAACTCAAATGTTTATGGTAACGTTGAAGCTAAATTGGGAAACTAATCTTAGTCTTCCATAGCCTGAACATTAGAGGTAACTCTGGACGCTAACATTTAAGGTCACTGAAAGCTAATGTTGAAGCTAACATTGGAAGCTAAAGTTGTAAGATAACTTCCAAATCTAACACACATACATTCTTTCTCAAAGCTCACATTAGGTAATTAAAATGTTGAGTATGTTAGTTGTGCCATGTTAGCAGAGGAGTAGCTAGCATTGGTCACCAGGCTGTGATCCAGCCAGCTTGACAGAGAACAGCAGAGTGATGGAAGATTCCAATGTATATTTCAAACTGCATTTAAGCGTACTTAGTCAAACGAACAAGCATTAAGGTATTGCTGTGTTGTTGTTGTTATTATTTTTGTGGTCATAAGGTGTTCACCTGATCAACACCAATTGCTCGGCAGCTCACAGCAGACAAGCGCTCTCCTGCAAAATGGCCGCCGAGTACGACGCCTTCTTAAACTCCGACAGGAAGTAAGTCACAGAAAGTGTCGTGAGGATGCTAACTGCTAACATGTGCCCTTGATTTGACGTTAACGGCTAATGTGTCATAAATATGATAACTCTTAGTGTTGCATGGAAATATTTAAATAGCCTAAGTGCTAACTTGTCGAATAAATTTTAACATTTTATAACTATCCTAACTTCTAACAATGCTAACAGTACTTTACATAATTGTTAATGTATCGTAACTATGCTAACTGCTACCATGTCATAAATAAGCTAGTTCCTAATATGTTGCAAGTATATAACTGCTAACATGTTATAAATATGCTAACATTGTCATAGGCAGGCTAAGTATAAATGCTATTGTTTTGTAAAAATGCTAACAACTTCATAAATACATAAATGTTAAGGTATTGTAACTAGGCTAACTGCTAATGTGACATAAATCCGCTTATTGTTAGTGACGAAAGTATGATAACTGCTAAAGTTAAAAAGTGCTAGCTGTTATAAAAATATTAAAAGTGCTAACAATGTCACAAGTAAGTCTTTTAATGGACTGTAGCTAGCAAACGAAATACGCTACTTCCTAATTTGCCATTAATAGTATAAGATATGCTAATGTGTCAAAAATATGCCAGTGCTGACAATGTCATAAAAGCGATTAACTTGTCATAAATAGGCTAACCGCTAATGTGTTGTCAATGTGTGCTAACGTTTGTGGTTGTAGGTGGTTCTGTCACGTAGACGACGACAACTACCTGAACATGGACGCTCTCTTGGGGCTGTTGTCTCAGTACAGCCACGCGCAGGACATCTACATTGGGCGGCCCAGTCTGGAACGCCCCTTAGAGGCCACCGAGACGCTCCCCAACGCTAAAATGGTAAAATTTCAGTAAACGTTAGCACTGACATGTTGGCACTCAGCATATTCACAGTACATTAATAACTAGCACATTTACAGCACATCAGCAACTAGTTGTATTTAAAACAAATCAGCAGGTCGCAAATTTACAACAAATTAGCCGTTAGCATGACGTTACGTTAACTACTACTACTGTATTTCTTTAGGTTATCACTTTTTCCTGAAATGTTTTGTTATTTCAGAAATAATCGCTTTTGTGACACTTTGGTATTTAGCATCTTCTTTTCCTTTGGGCTTATCCTTTGGGATTTCCACAGCGCGTCATCCTTTTCCATGTAAACCTATCTTCTGCAAACTACTCTAACACCAACTTCCCTCATGTCTTTCCTCACTACATCTTTCAAAATTATCTTTGTTCTACCTGTAGCTCTATTGCCTGGCAGATCCATCCTCATCATCATTCTACCAATGTACTCACTATCTCTCATCTCAACGTGTTCAAACCACTGAAACCTGCTCTCTTTAACTTTGTCTCCAAAACATCTAATTTTGACTCTGATGAGCTCATTTCTAATCCTATCCAACCGGGTCACTCCTAGAGCGAACCTCAACATCTTTATTTCCGCCACCTGCACCTCTGCTTCCTGTTGTTTCTTCAGTGCCACTGTCTTCGTACATCATGGCTGTCTTATAAACTTTGCCCTTCATCCTAGCAGAGAGTTTTCTGTCACATAATACCCCTGACACTTTCCTCCACCCTTTCCGACCTGCTTGGACTAATTTCTTCACCTCCTTACAACACTCACCATTGCTCTGGACTGTTGACCCAAAGTGGTTAAAGTCCTCCACCCTCGCTATGTGTTCTCTCTGTAGCTTCACTCTTCCCACTCCTCCCCTCTCATTCATGCACATATTTTCTTCCTTCAGGTAATCTTCATTCCTCTTCTTTCCAGCGCATGCCTTCACCTTTCTAAACGTTCCTCCATCTGCTCCTTGCTTTCACTGCAGATCACAGTGTCATGTGTGAACATCACGGTCCATGGTTACAATAAATCAACAGTTACACAGTATATTTAGCACATTAGCACTTAGCATACTGACTGCACATTAACAGGTAGCATATTTACGACACAGTAGCAGTTAACCAGTTACCATGAGGTTACCGAAACTTTGTATTGTTTGACATTGTCAACACTTTTTCTGACACCTTATCCTATGTTATAAATAGGGGTAAATGTGACACATTAGCAGTTAGTTCTACAAGAGCGGTTATTGAGGAGGATTTTATAAGTTAGCCTAACGAATACTGACGAATTAGCTTTGAAAAACCTCTGTACAACACAGTGGGAATTAGCGTATTGTTACAATGCATGAATTGTTATGAATTTAGAGCTGTGTTAGCACTTAGCGTAGCTATGACACATTTGGCACTCAGCATATACCATATTTTTGACATTGTTAGCCCTTTAGACAACATGTTAGCAGTCATACATTGTACGACACATTGGGAATGAGCGCATTTGGAATATGTTAGCAGTTAGCATAGCATTTTAGAAGAAGCTAATAATAGTGCGTGCGTCTTTGTGTGTTCGTGTGTTCAGAGGAAGGTAGTTTTCTGGTTCGCCACAGGGGGTGCCGGCTTCTGTCTTAGCCGCGGCCTCGCCATCAAGATGAAACCGTGGGCCAGGTATGACATTTTGCCACAACCATGTTTTGTTTGTTTGTTATGATTCTCATTGTATCTATGTTTTTGTACATTTTAGTGAGGGGGCGTTCTTGTCGACGGCCGAGCGTATCCGTCTGCCGGACGACTGCACTGTGGGCTACATCGCAGGGGCGCTGTTGGGAGTAGGCCTCACCCGCTCACCACTTTTCCACTCACACCTGGAGAGCCTGGCACTGTTGACGCGGGTGCAGGAACAGGTATGATATATCCAGACACACACACACACACACACACGTAAGTCCAAATCACCCACCCCTGGTAATGATGTCATTGATGTTTTGATCAGGTGACTCTCAGCTACAGCATAGACGAGAGAAACACCATCAATCTCAAAGGATCTTTTCCAATACAACAAGATCCAACCAGGTAACAGATTATATACGATATACTGTATCAGTGATTCTCAAAGTGCAGTACAAGTACAACTGGTGGTACATGGGTACCCTCTAGTGGTATGCAAAAGAATCACTGCCCAAGTACAATTCAGTTGTATTTAACTTTTGAGTTCATTACATTTGAGTTAAATCTTTAAAAACTGTTTGTTTTTTAATAGTTAGGTAAAAATGTGTACTTTTTTTCTGTAATAGCTTTTAATTGAATGATTGTTTGATTACAGTTGTTTTATATTTTCCGATATTCAAGCACAGCGTTAATGTTCAAACTGCATAATGTTACAGTGGCTTGCAATAATTTTAAATATACTTTTAAGGAGTAAAACCTAATTTTTAAGCAAGACTTAGGCCTACTACGCTACTCTTTTGATGTTGGTCATTATAGTGGTAAATGGAGAGCCAGGTGTAAAACGTTTGACAACCACTGTGTATATTACAAACCCCAATTCCAGTCCAATGAAGGTGGGAATGTTGTCTAAAACGTAAATAAAAACAGAATACAATCATTTGCAAATTCTTTTCAACCTATATTCAATTGAATACACTACAAAGACAATATATTTAATGTTCAAACTGATAAACATTATTTTATTGTTTTCTCAAATATTCTCTCAATTTGAATTTGATGCATAGAACATTTTCCCAAAAAGCTGGGACAGGGGCAACAAAAGACTGGGAAAGTTGTTTGTCTGGTCATTGTTTGATAGAAAGTGTGTCAGCTAGGGAGTTAGCTGTTTAGCGTGTTGATTAGCTAGTAATTTATTTGGTTAACTAGTTGATTAGGGAGTTAATTAGTTAGTTAGCTAGTTAGGTAGTTGCTTGTTTGGTTGTTGTTTGTATATTAGAAAGTTAGTTAACTTCTGAGTTTGTTGGCTGGCTGTTTTTTTAATAAATCCATTGGTGAGCTGGTTGGATAGTGAGATACTTGTTTATCTGGTTAATATTTGTTTGTTAGAAAGTTAGCAAATGATTGAGTTAGTTGCCAATGTCCCTTACAATTGTCAGCTGGTGCGCCACCTGTTTCTTTGTGCTGCCTGAATCACTTAAATTTTGTACATGAGCTGCTCTATTTTTCTCTTGATGCAGTGCGATTTGTTCCTGCCTTTGTTCATTGCTGTTGTCTTATTGTGAAATGACGCCTTCCAGGCATTGTGACACTCACTTCCTCCATTTTCTTTTCTGTTTGTGTGTGTGTGTGTGTGTGTGTGTCCGTGCGTGTGTGTGCGTGTGTTAATTTTAGGTTCAAGTGTGTGCATTGTGTGTTGTATCCACACACACAATGGTGCCAGCGCTGAATGCATCCAGCCAATAAAAAAGAAAAATTCTCCTGTTTTTGGGAATTAAGGATCTGGGAAAAGACAAGAAAGACATTTGTCCAGGCCTGAACTAACTAACTCTTTATGAGAAGTCCAATCGTTGGACGTGGTAAAATATTTTTATTAAGAAATCTGGAAATGTTTGAAATAACAAGCCATACCATCAATTTAGCACTCTTAATACTAAGATGTGTTAACCTGAAAAAGGCATTTTGGGTTTGGGAGGGCGAGGGTTCATCCAAAGCACCAAGAAAAGTCATTTTTCTTGTTGTCTGGACTTATTTGATTTAATTTTTTCAAAAGAAGTGATTTTTCAGGTTAAAGTTCAAACACTTTTCTTTTAATACAAACTACTAAGAAAAGTCATTTCTTTTTTGGATTAGTCAAAAAAGTTGGCTTTTATTAACATTTTATCTGCACTACCAAAAAAGGTATTTTCTTTTTAAGAAAGAAATACACATTTAGTTTTTTTTTTTATCCAAAGCACCAACAATTTTTTTTATAGCTTTGGATAGAAGATAAACATTTTTGCATTTTTCTTTTTATTCAAGAAAATCATTTTTTGTTTTTTAAAAAATCCAACCCCTGCCCCCAAAACGTTTTTGTTTTTTGTTGTTTTTATTTAAACCACCAAGAAAAATATTTTTTTTTCTTTAGTTAAAATGTTGCAATTTTTTGTTCTTTTTCTATTTATCTGAACCACCAAGAAAAGTAATTTTTGTACTTTTGCGAATAGAAACTAAGCATTTAGTTTTTTCTTTTCCTTAACAATACCAAAAAGGTCATTTTTGTATTTTTTCTGATGAAAAAATATAATTATAGAATTTTCGTCTTACGTTCTTTTCATCCAAAGTGCCATAAAAGTAATTTCTATTTTTCAGAAAATGTTAAAAGAAACGAGTTTTGTTCATTTCATCCAAACCGCCAAGAAAAAGTATTTTGTTTTGTTTGTATAACAGCAAAACAAATCTAGCAAGCATCTGACATAGCCTCAGAAACGAGCTTGTAGTTCCATTCCAGCTGTTCTGAGACAAAAAAGCTTTCTTTCATTGCGTCCATTCGGATCATTTCGAACAGCTGTCTTCTTCTTTTCCCCCTTCAGCTGTCGTTGTCCGTCACGTTGTTCTGATGCTGCATTGTCTTTTGATGTCTGGCACGCCGCCCTGGACACGACTGCTCGCACATGTCGCCTATGCTCATCCTTTAAACACAAGCTTCTATTCAGCACATGATGAAGGCTTCACGTTACTACGTTGAAACTAATCAAATGATTTGTTAACTCAAGCAGTGTCGTCCGATAATAAGCTTTTAAGGAAAATAGGGTAAGCATATTTCGGAATGTTACAGTGTTTTAGTATAATGCTAGACTGCTCGCTCAAAGTTTTTGCCTCATCGCTCCCATCTGCCAAACTTTACGTATTGATATTGCGATTATGTTCATTATGTTGCTAGCTAGCTGGTTAACTCATGGCAAATAAAAAATAAAAAAAACCTTGGTATGTCATATTTAAAATGATATCACTTTAGAAGACATGCAGGAATTTCTAGGTGGATTTGGTTTTGATTGTTTTTTTTTTCATGGCTTTGTATTGAAGCAGGCGGCACGATGGCCGACTGGTTAGAGCGTCAGCCTCACAGTTCTGAGGACCCGGGTTCAATCCCCGGCCCCGCCTGTGTGGAGTTTGCATGTTCTCCCTGTGCCTGCGTGGGTTTTCTCCAGGCCCTCCGGTTTCCTCCCACATCCCAAAAACATGCATGAATTGGACACTCTAAATTGCCCGCATGGCTGTGAGTGCGAATGGTTGTTTGTGCCCTGCGATTGGCTGGCAACCAGTTCAGGGTGTATCCCGCCTCCTGCCCGATGACAGCTGGGATAGGCTCCAGCAAGCCCGCGACCCTAGTGAGGAGAAGCGGCTCAGAAAATGGATGGATGGATGTATTGAAGCATAAGCTAAGCTAAACAGCTACTCCTGACGATCGCTAGCAAACTGGTTAGCTAACAGCAAAAGAAAACTAATCTCAGAATGTCACATTTGAATCGACATCACTTTACAAGACATACGGGAGTTTTTCGGTGGATTTGGGTATAGTTTTTTACTGTTTAAAGTAGCCCTTTAATGCTGTGAACCCTGGTACTTATTCCGTAGTTCTAGACTGAAAAACATTGGCTGCAGAAAGAATTCCCCCCCAAAAAGTTTTTTTTTTTTCCCCCGACAATAACCAGTGAAAATAGTGAAGTTAGATAAATTTGTGTAGGCCTGTTTTGTTGAAATTGATTATTTTATTGCCACTTGTACAGAGCAGCCGCCTGAGGTAAGTGATTCAAATTAGAATCCGCCTATATTCAGAAGTTGTTTTGGTGTAGCTGTTTCTTAGGTTAATTGCATTGCTCACCTTTGAAAAACATTTTTGGAAGAAGACAACAGACGTTTGCTTTTATGAAGTTTTTTGTATGATCGGTGGCGTCCTGTTACCACAGATTTTGATGGGCACTGGCTGGCGGACACCTGCCACTACGGCGCTGTGTTCGTACTATTTTATCAGGCTTGGATGCTTGAAAAAAGGTTTTTGGCGACGACGTTACACAGGCATTCCATTTTGTGACATGTTAAAGGCTTTTTGTACGGTCATGGGGCTCGGCTTACCATGACCTTGATGTGCGTGGTTTGGGGACCTTTATGTTTGTATGATGTATATGATAGCGATATAAGGTATAATGCCAAGTTTAACAAAGCAGTGTTTGGAAACTCAAGCAAACTGTGTTTTTTTGTTTGTTTGTTTGTTTTCCCTGAAAAGTTGTCATTTTGGAGGAGGGGGGATTCCGCCCGACAGCGACAATATATAAAATATGACTAAGTACTGCCACTTTATAATACATTCCTTTTTCCACACCTGCTATGCAGTAAATTTGGTCTCCACTTCTGCCACTGACATCACACCAAGAAATGGAGGCATGTCAATTTTGGCGACGAAAAAGGGGCATTCCAAATGCAATTATTTACCAATTGCTTCAAAATGGATTGATATTATTGGAAATGACTGCCAGTTTCATTTTCTTGGGTAAAATGTTATGGACCATTAAGACCCCATACGTCCTTTAATTCATACCAGTGTTAAAGTTCAAGCTAAAGCTAAAAAGCTTCTCCTGATCGTGGCTAACTAGCTGGTTAGCTCACGAAGAAAAGAAAGAAAGCCTAAACATTTGAATCAACATTAATTTAGAACACATATAGGAGCTTGTTTTTCATTTTTACTGTTTTTCCCCCCTTCCTTTGTGTTAAAGCAAAGCTGAGCCGCTACTGCTGATAGCTAGCTGGGTACCTCCCAGCGAAAGAAAGCTAAACTCGTATATGAAGACAAACGTGTCATACTTTGAATCTACATCCCTTTAGAAAGGACGAAGATGAGCTTTTTGTTATGTTTTGAGTTTTTTTTCTATCCCTTTGTGTTAAAACTAAACTCAGTGGCTACTGCTCGTAGCTAGCTGGTGAGCTCACAGCAAAAGAAAGTTAACCTCGCATATGCCACAAACCTGTGTCATATTTGAATCAACATGACTTCAGAGGACATTCAGAGGCTTTTAGGTTGATTTTGTTTTGTTTTTCAATTTGCTTTGTAGCTAAGCTAAGCTAAACGGCTACTGCTGATAGCTAGCTTGTTAGCTCATGGCGATAGAAAGCTGACCTGTTGTACAACAACAAACTTTTGTGTCATATGTTGAATCGACATTTAGAGGACATACACAATTATGTTTTTTTTCCCGTGTTCAGACTAAGTTAAACAGAGAATGTAATATTCCAGACTCATCAAATGATCATGTTTTATTTGTGTCTTTTGTATTGAACACAAAATGATGCTTTTAAATAATTCTTTTGAAGCTTCCGAATGACTCACATTGGGTCGTCCTGTATGAATAAAGTTTTGTTGAATTGTGTGCCTTTCATATGAATGTATGTGATACACTGTTAGCTCATTTATTTCCAGTGTCTGGAGTCGATTTTATTGAGAATGATGATGATGAAATAAACATCTTTGGTCAAATGTATGCTTTGGGCTACATCTGGTGGCTGAAAGTGGTATTGCAGCAATCGCTCATAAGTGTTCTAAATGGAACTAAATTTGACTTTGTGACCGATCCAAGAATGTATTGCTCAAGTCTCGATGATAAAAATACTAAAAATAATAATATACGGTTAATATACGACATTAAATGCCACTGTTGAAACAATACATTAAATACTAACATTAAAATACTCATTTGTGCAACTTTGCTCCGGTATCTATTTCAGAATGCATATTTTTGATGTTCTTTTGTGTGTAAGTTGGATAGTCTGTTTTAAGAATACATTACACAACAAATACGACTTCAAATCGATGACTAGAACTGCCATATAAATGCTGCATTAAATCCCAAATGCAGTAGTATGACTACATTAAATACATAAACTGGTATTCAAATACTAAATTCAAGACTAAAACAGATGACAAATCACTAAGTATGAAACACTCCATTTAATACTATAATTAAAACTACAGTAAACACTAACAATGATTTAAATTTCACTTAGCTTAGCTTGGTTAGCGATCCTAGAATGCATTGCGTTGTCGTTCATTTTTAATTTTCAGATGTGTCAAGTAAAATGATACTGTAATATTTTCAGTTGTTTACTGGCCAAAATCGATGTCTGCGTTTATATATCATGTTATTATTGGTTTATTATAACCTCTGCTGATAATCTGATACATTCTTGTAGGTGAATAATTTTAGCTTAATTTATACATAAGAGTGGTGACTCAGTAGGGGATCGCCATGACAGTTTGCCACCTTCAAATACGAAGTTGCCAGTTTTCTCCTCGAAAAGTACGTCAACATTGCCTAAATTTGGCTAAAGCTAATGTTTTTCATTCGGTTGTGTTAAGACAGTGTTGTTGTTCTTTGAGATTTTTTTGATATACAACAGCTACCGTGTTTGAAAAATCCGGTTGAAAAAAACAGCGTGTCTCGAGTGCACGATTCGTTTGGATGCAATACACAATTTCAACGCTAGATGGGAGTGATTCCTACCTTTCAGGTATTTGTAGTTGAGTATTTACTTTTTCTAGTGACTTTTTACTTTTACGTCTTACTTTTTAACACAAATATCTGAACTTTATAATCCTCACATTTTAAAAAGGAGCTCGTAACTTTTTAAAGCTAAATTAGCGACAACATGTCGTAAAAGACCGGGGTGTGGTGGCAACTGGGAAACAGCAAACCTGTTCCAGCGTTTTGTTTAAAGACCTTAATTCCTATAAAATGAGTATCTTCAAATGGCGTACATCATCACGCCGCCGTTTTTATATCCTGCTGTCAGACTGTATAGTCAGTGTACTGTAGCTCCTATCATCACGTGACCATAATGAGCCAATCAAATTGTTTAGCTCTTGTTGTGCTCAGGGTGTTTTGGAGAATGCATTTATTTGTGTTCCTGCATTGTTCTCTTTTAATAGGATCAAAATAGCTTCATTTGTGGGAAAGACAAATGTTAGTTTTTTCAATCAAAGCAAAACTTCGTATTTGCTGGGAATAACCTTTCAAATTCATTTGTAAAATACATTTTTGGCGTCCCCCCCCAAATGTTCTGTATTAATAGCAAATACTTTGACGTTGGCAAAAGAGTAAAGCTCAATTATATCATTTGAGAAATTAGCTAGTTATGCTTTACTTTCAATATGCATACATTGACTCCAGCACACTTATTTAGCTTATGGACATTATAAGATTCTTGTTACCAGTATATTAAGGCGTCTGCAATATTTTGGGTGAACAATAAGTTTATTTTGAGAAAGCTAGTTTGCTGAAGTCTGACTCACTGGGAGAAAATCCAGCATCGTCATCTTACTGCAATACACCAGTGTAGCTAGATGGTCCTAGAAAAAAAGTCAAACCTGAGATCAAATTTATATTAAAGTTGCTTTAATTTCACTTTTTTTTTTTTCAACATTTATTTTCCAGCTTGAATTATATCATTACCACAGTTTGGACATGTACATCATTAATACTTTTTTTGTTTCTTAGTAGAATTATGGAGATAAAAATGAAAAGAGCAATACTGTAGAAAAACATCTAACTAGTATTTTTTTTTTTAATCTTAGAACGTCCATTACGTTACAAGACAGTGAAATGTTTTTTTTTAATTAAATAAATAAAAATAAACGGTGATGAGGAGCGTGGAAAGACATTTTAAAAACATTATGAAAGGCGTCAAATGCTCGTTGAACATAGCACGACGCGGCTAAGTAGCGTGGTTAGCCTAAAAATGTAAGATTGTTTCGATAATACGAGAATTGGTGGTTAAAATACATTAATTCAAATGTGTTAATGCAGTACAGGGTAGGATGTTTGGCGAACTTCCAAGTCGACTAATGCTAATAGGCGGACGCTTTTTTGCCATATGGCTAAAAGCAAGATGGTTTGGGCATGTTGGTTGACGCGACAACAGCCTAAACACAAATAAATTGTGATCTGTAAAAGCACATAAGTGGAACACAGAGCTAGCTAATGCTATATGTTAACGGCACTTCTCCGACAAGATGTATGATTTACAATGCGAAAGTGCGTAGTAACGGGATGTTGAGACAAGAACTTTAAGCGAAAAACGGTCTTTTGTTTAAACAGCAACAGTCTAAAAAAGCCAATATTTGAAAAAGTGTCAAATAAACTCTTAAAGACGAAAGCACTATCTCAGCATTTATGCGAACAACTCCGACCAAAGTTTATATTTGCAACAGATGTGTGTGTTGGCTTTCGTCACACAAAAATGACTGCCATCTACTGGTACGGCATGCATATTACATAATTTTCACTCATTTTGTGTGTGACGATCCTTTGTCTTTTCAAATGAAATGTCAAAAAACATCCAAAAAGTATTTGCTAGGTTGTTGTCATGTAAAAGTATGCTGTGTGTGTGTGTGTGTGTGTGTCGTTATTGGCTCAAAACATTCTTTCATTTAAACTACAAAACACAATCACCTGTTTTCGAGGCGCCAAATGCTGGTTTGGCATGCATATTACAGCTGTTTTAGACATTTTGGGGCATCTGTGTGAACAGGGATTATTTGTTCTTTTAAGTGAATCGCCCCCCCAAAAAAGTTGTTGTACACTCAGCGTGTATGTGTGTGCAAGTGCGTGTGTGTGTGTGATCTTTAGTCGCTAAAATAAGACTTTTTTTGTTGGCAACAGCCTAAAAACGCACATTTGGAATACTGGAAGTTACCGTTCCCAACTAAACGCTATAGACCAGAAATGACGTAGCAGTGTTTATGCTTACGATGCTTCCCCGACAAAAGTCTACATTTACAATGCAAAATGACACCGCCAACTACTGGCCTGGCATGCATATTACACTATTTTCCTTTTTTTCATATCTATGTGACGATTTATCCGTTCGTTATCGGCTAAAAACGGCCTTTCCTTCGAAAATATTTGAGAAGTGGAAGTTACTGTTCCTGTCTAAACGCTGACAAACAAACGTACGCCGAAGCGCACGTGTGTGTGTGTGTGTGTGTGTGTGTGTGTGTGTGTGTAGCGGCTGCATGTTTCAAATGTGAACAGTGAAACAAAATGCAGCGCTAATCACACACACACACACACACAAACACGAGTTCAGTATTCATCTTTACATACTGTACAGTAATAGGAGGAACGTCGGCAGTGTCCCATTTAGCCTTCAAAAAGTCGCCTCGAAGAAAAAAATTGTGCTTATGAGGACTCCAAAAAAAAAAAAAACAGTATCACAGTATCACTTGTGGTAAAATACTTGGGGGGGAGTTTAAAAAAAAAAACGTTTTTTTCCTCGCCGGCTCACGTTAGCACCAAGCAAACATTTTTCTGCAGAGTCCTTCCTCCTCTTCTTCCCATTGCAGCTTTAATTCTTACCATTTCTGTACATGGAAAGAGAGCATTTCCCGGCATCATTTTCAGGCACCCTCGTTAATTTTGGCATGTGGTCAGCCCCTCGGTCAAAACACTCCTGAGTGCTTGAATTCCAGAAAAAAAGCGAGCTGTATGGACAAGTCTTAGGTGTTATGAAGATGTAGATGTAGCCTAAACAAGTGTGTGTCTGTGTGAGATATAGCAACATAAGTGCACAGCACAGCACATCACTGGTTATTAAATCAGTGTTGGAGTTATGATTACTATTTACAGCTTTTGTACAGTGTGTGTGTGTGTGTGTGTGTGTGTGTGTGTGTGTGTGTGTGTGCATGTGTGTGTAATGATCGTTCATTAGTGGACCGAAGACTGCGGCCGGGCGGTGGCATGGGGCCGGCTGGCTGGGTCCAGCTGGTCGTTGGGGACGGAGCGGCGGTTCTGGTCGGGGCGGTTGGTGGCCAGGTACTTGGCTCTCATACTGGAGGTGTACTGACGACCATGAGGAAGGAGGGGGCGGTAGAGGTAAAAGGACAGAAAGGAAGACATAAAAAAAAAATTTTTTAATGGAATAAATGCAGTTCAGTTGTCCTTGACTATTGGGGATAGGGAGGTAGAAGGAAGGTAAAGACATGAAGTGGAAGTAGAGATAGGGAGGTAGATTGCTTATGTAGGAAGTGCAGCTTCTCAGTAAATGCACAGGTAGGAAGGAAGGTGGGTAGGTCAGTAGGTAATTCGGTGTGCACGTAGGTAGGTGGATAGGTGAAACATGGGAAATTTGGTACGTAGGTCGGTCGGTCAGTCGTTCGTTAAGTGAGACACATGGGTAAGTTGGTAGGCAGGGAAATATGTAGGTAGGTAGGTAGATGACATATTATGACAGAAATATTTGGACCAGTCATTTGGACAGCCGGGGTTTGATTACAGTGATTAATTAACAGTTAATTAGGTGAAGATGTTATTGTCAATGACTTCTTAACTAAGTGGTTAGTGCTCTAGTTCTGACGTTAGCCTGATAACCAGTTAGCCGCCGACTACCAGCTACATCTGTGTAGCATGTAGCAAGAAGGACACACACACACACACACCACTCAAATGCACACATGAAACACTTTGGGGAATGGGGGTGGGGGGGGCAGGGTCGTGATGGTGGGGGTCTGAGAGGATATACTGAATAAGCGTACTTCGACTCCCCCTAGTCAACCTGCAGACATCAGAAGTAGAGGACTCGTCTAGTTGCGTTTCCCCAGGCTGCCAAAATGACCCTGATCCGGACCGTGGTGGTCTACGTGTCTAGATGGGGTGTGTGTGGAGTGGGAGGGGGGCTGCCTTCCAATATCCACACTTGAAACACAAGTGACAAACATCCAATTGTTACTGTGGCTTATTGGAAGGCGGCGGCGGGCGTGCGAGAGGGGAGAGAGTGTTCTAGAAAGTGTGCACTTACAGAGGGTGGAGGGGACTCCCTGCCAATCAAGGGGGTGTTCTCACACCGGGGGGTCTGAAAGTTTGCGTTCTGGTTCCTGCGTTGTAGAATCAGAGGTTACTGCGGACGGCGGCGGTCAAATGCCTACCGGCTTAGCTTCCTCAATTGCAACGTGTCTGGCTATCAATTGTGACGTAATCAAAAAGAATCTTGAATGCTCCTGATGATTCTCTTTTTCATGCCGATTTGGTGGTGCGAAGCAAGCAGGCAGCTACTTGGCGAAACATCACAGGGAACTGCTAAGCTAAGGGCTAAGTACAGGCTAACAATTGACTAGCATCAAGTCAGGGTTCCACCAAGCCGTACAGGTTTGGAAGGGTACCGGTGTATGTATTTTGTACCATACCACTGTGGCTCGTACTTCAATTTAGGGTACCAAAAATTGTTACTCAACGGATCAGTGATTTTTGTTCTCTACCACTACCGAAGACAGATCAGAGTGTTTTTTACCCTCCGACTGCAGATGGCAGCATAATATCGGATGCTGAAAAGTGCTACTCTACAACTGCGGCTGGTACCCCAATGTTGGGTTTCCAAGATGAGGACAACAGATCAGTTATTTTTGCGCCCTACCACGACTGATGGTATTCTCCGTTTGGGTGCCAAAAAGTGGTACTCGACAGATCAGTGATTTCGGTACCTGCCCAACTTCAGATGGCACCCCAATATTGGGTGCTGAAAAGTGTTACTCTACAACTGCGGCTGGTACCTAAACAAAGCAACTGGTACCCCAATGTAGGGTGCCAACATGTGGTCTTCAACAGATCAGTCATTTTGGTAGCCTCCATTTGAGGGTTGTACCCCAATATTGGGTTCCAAAAAGTGGTATTCTACCACCGCATTATCGAAAAGTGATACTGTGTCCTACCACTGCGTATCAAGGGTGCTATACCTTTGGACTCTGTCCTACAACTGCATATGGCACCTTAAATTTAGGGTACCAAAAAGTGAAACTCTACAGATCAGCTATTTTGGTACCTTATCACTGCAGATGGGACACTGATGTGGGTGGCAAACAATGGGACTCTACAGATCCATTATTTTCTATATTCTTCCATTAATGAAGTCATCCTGATGGTGGGTATCTGCAATGGCACCCAAACATAGGGTACCAAACAATAGTACCCTCCAGACGTGTTATTTTGGTGCCCTACCATTGCGGATGGCACCCATATGTCGGATGCCAAAAATGTGGTTCTCAGGAGATCAGTTGATTTTTTAAATCTATTTTTGGGTACCCAGCTGTCAGGTACCAAAAGGTGGTACTGCATAAATGAGTTTTTTGGTTAGTTTGTTATGGTTGATGTTAAGTACCCTACCACTGTGAATTTAGGGTACCAGAAAATTGCAGATGGAAGTCTAGGTGCCGAGTGTTATGAAAGGACTGCACAGATCAGCATTTTTGACAGCTACCCACTGTCACCTGATGATGATGGGAGCCAAAAAGAGGTACGTGATAGAGCAATTAGTTTGGTACGCCACCGGAGCGGCCGGTACCCTGATGTTGGGTACCAAAACGTAATACCCTAACACTGCAGATGGAAACCCAGATGTTGGGTGCCATGAAGTGGTACTCTACAGATCAACTATTTTGGTACCCTACCACAGTGGCTGGTATCTTGATGTTGGGTCCCAAAAAGTGGTACCCTACCACTGCAGATAGAAATCCAGGTGTCGGGTGCCATAAAGTAATACGCTCCATATCAGCCTTTTTGATAAACAACCACTGGCACCTTCCACCGTGACGAAAGGTGCCAAAAAGAGTACTCGACAGTATCTGCTTATCAGGTACCATTAACAAAAACTGCCATATCGTACCGCAGTCTAGCATACTTGATGGAAAGGGCTTTTTTTAAAAAATTTTTTAAACTTCTTACTACTTGTGTCATTCTTGCTTATCGTAACGTACTCCAGGCTGGTGCGCTAACTCACATGTACTCAGTGACGGGCGCATTGCTGACAGTGTGGGCGGTGGCGGGCAGGCTAGCTTCGCTACCGTAGCTGGAGCCGCAGCTGTAGAGACTGGGCATGTGAACGCGGTAGAGGTTATCATGAACGCCGCCGCCCCGCGAGGCGCCCGACTCGTCTTCTCCGTCCTCCTCATCCGTCCTTTTGGGGTTTGGGGCGGCGGGGAAGGGTAGGGAGACAACAGATTTTAAACAAACAGCAGAAGAGGAGAGGGCCGAGGTCTACTTAGCGGGTCGCTAACATGCCTGCAAAAGTGGCAGAGCCGCGGGATACTAATGCTAATGCTGTCATTCCAAAAACATGCAGCCAATCGGTGGACATGCAGCCTTTTGTCCCACCCTCCCTGTTGTCTCTGCAGTGCGCTCAGTGCTCCATGGAAGCAAATAAGAAAAACAATAATAAAAAAATAAAAATTTAAAAAATGATAATAATAAGTATGGGCTGGTTGGGGGTCAAACAAACCATTTTCAGACACAAAAATGGTCAAAAATGTAAAACTGCCGTAAAGTAAATGAGAAGTCTGAAGTAAGATTGATGCTGATTTGAAAAGTGGATCTGGAAGCACGAATCGCAGTTGAGCAGGTCTCAAAAATTTGCTTTTTGCTTTTTTGCAAAGGAATGATGTGTTAAGACAATAAAACTGTTTCATTGTTTTGTTATGTTTAAATAAAGAGACTATGCCCTCTAAAATTGTTAAAATGTTCGAGTGGTAAAGAGTGGTAGATATAGTTAATGGGGGAATAATTTGTTTTTAAACAAACTGTTTAACTTTTAACATGACGAGAAAGAAACATTTCCAACATTTGCCATTGATTCACTACCCTGAGAATGAAATGACCTGGATGAATGAGACTCACAGTCAACTTTAATATTATTTGGTTTTTTATAAGGACAAAAAATTATGGCAATTAGGGCATTAAGGCAAATTAAATGTTGAAAAAAATTGATTTAGTGAAAACATTACAGGTATAAACTAAAGTTGTAATATTGCAAGGATTTTTTTCAACACAATACAGTTTTATAATTATGTGTAAAATGATGTGAAATCTAGCTCAACAGATCAGAGCTTGTTTGGTAACACTTGAACATTGCGGGGGCGGGAAACATCATTTTACATGAAAATCATTTTACGAGAACGAAGTTGAAATACTACGGAAATAAGTTGTACATTTTATGTGATTAAAAACGATTATCTAAATAAAATAAACAGTATTACAAGAAAGAACGCCTAAATCCGAACATACTGAAAGAAACATTCCATTATCGATTCAAATATGTGATAAATATTTTCACATGTGAGGTCCTATTTCTGTGAGCAAATGCGCATAGAGGATGTTGTTGCCCTGAATGGCCACCAGGTGGACATGTTCCACTTGTCCAATCTCAGTATTGTGCAGGGGAGTTGGCCAAAAATCAACATGTAGCATCTTTTCCTCACTTTTGATGACTTGAGCTACTGAGAACTAGAGAAGGCTAACTCTAGTTTTGTCATTTTTAAGTGGAGGAGTGAATATCGAAAAGGCACATTTGTCAGAGGAACACGGGTCAAAATCGAAGTTTACTTCCAATTTTGACAGACACGAAGCAGTCCTTTACTGCATTCAACACTTTTTCTGATTCATCAGCATAACACTGTGCCAACTCCCATTTCCAAGATGGCCACACCCATGAAACCAGGCTTCACCTTTGGGTGCCAACTGCATCTGCATGTTTGTCTAAGTGAGTCTTATTTATCACGTTTCTTGAAATATTGATAGATATGATGGATGTTTGGATTTAAACACCGATTGCACTAAACCTTTTTTCTAACTGCATGTTAGTATCAGTAAATGTTATTTATCATCTTTGGAGTTACATCACTATTACACAACACTGTTTTGAAATACTGATAGAGTTGACAGATGTTTGGACTTTGACCACTATTGCACTAAATTAAACTAAACTTATCAATCATCCATCCATTCATTCTCAATAGCACTCCTCCTGTTCAGGGTCGTGGGGCGCTGGAGCCTATCCCAGCTGACTTCAGGCAAAAGGCAGACTACACCCTGAACTGCTCGCCAGCCAGTCACTTGTTAATCATCTTTCATGAAATATGGCTAGATATGACTGATTTTCGACTTGTACCAACCACTATTGCACAAAACATTTTCTAACAGCATGTTAGTATCGATGAATGTTATTCATCATCTTTAATGAAATATTTATTGCTAGATTTTACAGTTTTCTTTGGACTTAGACCACTATTGCAATACAGATTTTTTTGTAACTGTATGTTAGTATAAGTGAATGTCATTTATCATCTTTCTTGAAATATTGATCGATTTGACGGATATTTGGACTTCGACCTTTTCTTTTATGGCAACCTAGATGTTACTGCCCGGGATCCAATTTATGAAACTCAGGATGATGACAGTACCTCAGATGTGGATGAAAGTGAATTAATATGAACATCCAATATGATCCAAATCCAAAATCATCATATTTGGCAAAATGCAAAAATCTGAGGAAAAGTATTGAGATGAAGTAAACATCGCCCAGATTATATTGCCCCCATGAACCTTTTAATCACTCCCCTGCAAAATGACAACAATTGAGTTAACCCACTCTAATTCTAAGTGGCTCAATTAGCATTGCTGCTAACATGGAATCTACCCCGTGTGTAAAATTTCCCCACATGTATATATTTTCTGTGACTATAAGGTCATTAAAATGTCCTCCATACACAGCATCTTGAAGCCCCGAGCTTTTCCAAATCAGAACGTTGCAGGGAAGAAGAGGAAGAAGGCGGAGGACGAGGAGGAGGGAAGGAACAGAAGAAGGAAGAAGTGGGGCACATTGGGGGGAAAAATAAAACACAATATGGTGCTGGCGATAGTGCAGAAAAGAATGTGGAAATAATAATGGTTGAAGATGGATGATGCAGGGAGACACAGTGCGGAAGGACACGAGTCAAAGAACAACATGCAAAGACTCCTCAAGGCTTCTGCGACCAATCTATTTCTGCAGCAGGGCTTCCCAAACTTTATGGCTACGAATATTGGAATATTAGGCTCTTTTTTTAAAGGGGTTAAAGTCGTAATATTACCGGCATAAATGTAAACCTGTGTTAAAGGAAAAAAAGTTAAAACAATTCAGTTTAACAAGATATTTTTTTTCCTGAGAATTAAATTGAACTATTAAGTCATCGTTTTATAAATAAAGTAATATGACCATCACTTTGAGGGTGGAAAAAAGTCGTTGTTCTAGGAGTATAAAGATATAATTTTACCAAAGGAAGTTGTCATTTTGGGAAATGTAATGAGGAAAAAAAAATTTCATTTTGCAAGAGTGACGTATGTTTTTATATTTTTAGAACAAAGTCTTAAAAATATGGGGCTGGAGGAAAAAAACCTCATTCTTTAATAATAAAGATACAATTTTATGAGAAGGAAGTCATCATTTTATGAAAAGTAATAACACGAGGGGGGACATTTTAAAAAAAAATAAGTCATAATATAGTGGGGATCATTTCATGAGGAAAAGGCCAAAAATAAAAATAAAATTATTTTACAAGAAGAAAGACATAATTGTCAAGTAGTAATCTGAGAACAAAATGTTATTGTTACAGTGAATACTCGTAAAATCCGAATTTTGCAAAAACAAAAATCATAATTCTAAGAAAATAAAGTGACATGGCGACAAAATCAGGGATTTACAAGAATAGATATAATTTTATGAGCTGGAGGTCACGGTTCGATGAGGACAGTCATATTTGGGAAAAAAAAAAGTTTTGCAGGAAAAAAAACAAAAAGTTACAATTCTACAACCTGGTTATAATTTAACACCAGGAAAATCCATCCATTCTAAATACCGTTTATCCTGCTCAGGCCCGCTGGAGACTATCCCAGCTGACTTCGGCCAAAAGGCAAACTACACGCCGAACTCGTCGCCAGCCAGTCGCCGGGCACATATAGACACGGACAACCATTCGCACTCTCATTCACACCTTCACTGAGTAGGAACTGAACCCACGCTGTCTGCACCAAAGTCAGGCGAATGTACGACTACACCATCAGTGACCAACAGAAAAGTAAGTTTTAATATTATGAGAACTAATATGAGATTTTTTATTTTTTTTTTGCAAGAATTAAATCAGAATTTTAGGAAAAGAAAATGAAATGAAATAAAACCTGTAATTTTAAAAGAATAAAGTTATACAAGAGGAAATGCTTCATCGGTTATATGACAAGGAAAAAGACCATAATTTTGCCAGAATAAACTAAAATAAGAAGTAGAGCCAAAATTTCTGTAAAGTCGGAATTTTATGAGAAGAAAGTAAAAATATACAGAAAAAGATGTATGTTGTAGGTCAAAGTCATAAAAAAAAAAGGTGAATAAATTCGTAATTTTTAAGAGAAGTAAACTGCAAGAAAGTCGGGATTTTACTATTTTCTGACTTTAATTTTCACAAGAACATACAGTAATATGAGGGGTGAAAGTAATAATTTTGAGATCATTGTAAAAATTCTTGATTTTTCCAGTATAAAGAACAAAGTAATTTTAACAAGTAATATGACAAAAAAAAAATGGAAGTTGGAATTTGTAATATGAGGGAAAAATATGTTACATGTTGTAATGTCATCGTAACTATGCCATAATCGAAGAGAAGCAAGTAAGAATATATCAAGAGTACAACATCGTCGTCATTTTTACGGAATGATATACTTGTGCTTATTTGTAAATTGGATCTCGAGCCAAGAAAGTTGAGGAAACCCTGCATCGGTCATTAGTTGCGTGTTAGCTGTTACCATATCCATTCATTACACTGATGCGCGTGTGTGAGAGTGTGTGTGTCCAGGCTTGTGTCCCTGTTACCTCTTGCCAGGCCAGGTGTGCGGCACGCTGCAGACGATGGAGGAGAACATGAGCGCCGTGACGAAGGAGAAGAGCACCAGGTAGATAACCCCCTCCACGCCGTCGTAGCACAGGCCCGTCAGCGCTTGCACGTAGTCCTGGGAGAGGCAGGTAGGGGGCGCCCGTGAGAAAACCACACACATGCACACACACGCAGTGTGTCTGTGTAGATTGTCAGTCATCCACAGCCTGGTAATCTGCAGTTTGAGTTGAGGAAACTGGACTCCTCTTGTTTGTTTGTTGAAGACCTTTAATCCAAAAGACTTCTTCAGCTGTAAACAGTATGTCTGCAGAACAATCCTTCACCAGTCAACAACAACTCGATTGTGACCACCCCCACGGGACACAACCGCCGGACACTCAACAGTTAAAAATTTACAAGTGAAGAAGCCTGTGGGATTAAGGTGAAACATCTTCAACAAACAAGAAGAGTCCAGTTGCCACACATTCTTTCTAGCAAGCGAGCGACCACTCACTCACCATGTGCAAGCTGCGACAGTCCACCAGGGCCGTCAGCTGGTGCAGGCCCACCTCCGTGGAGTTCAGCACAGACTGGATCTGATCCAGAGTCGCCTGGATGCAACAGAGAAGTCAACAATTCAATTTAAGACAAGACAGTCTGCATATGAGCAAAATACAATATTCATTTTATAAGAATTAAGTCAAAATTTTATGTTAGAAACTCAGAATGTTATGGGAAGAGCAATAGTATGAGAGAAAACATGTAATATCAAACTTAAAAAAGATATCGTAATATTAGAATAATATAAATTTATGAGAATACAAAAAAATATTTAGAATTTTAAAAGAACAGTATAAAAATAGTGATGGGGGGGGGGGGATACCCATTTTATAAGAATAAAGTCATAATTTTACATCCCAAAGTAATAATTGTAATAATAATAAAAGTATTAGTGTGCATGCATGTGTGAGGGTATTAATAACACATTAATAACGTTAGTGGAGAAATATTTAATGACAAGAATAATGTATCAATTTTTATAATCTTGTAATTTTACAGAAGAAATCTTGATTTTATGAGAAAAAGTAATGAGGGAGGAAAAAATCTAATATATGTAACAATCATTTTACACAAATAAAGTAACAGCATGAGTAAAAAAAAAAATCAGAATTTTCCAAAATGAAGTTGCAATTTTTTGTAAAAGAACATCAGGTAAAAGTCACAAAATTGTAATTTGACAAGACAGTAAATAAGAATAAAGTTGTCATTTGGTAACCTCGCCTACGTGAGTGGGAAATGCGGATAGCGAACACATGTGCACATGCGCGCAGACACACCTTAGTGTTGGCGTATTCCCGCGTGGCCGATCGCAAAAGCTCCGACACGTCGTCCTGCATCTCCACCAACGCTTTGTGACTCCCCGACAGCCTCTGCACGCGCGCAGACACACACACACACACACACACACACACGCAGATGTCCAAGAGAATACAGTGAAGAATAAATGGATTCATTTGTTGCCTCAAAGTTCTTAAAAGTCTCCAAACGTCATGACCTGTGAACACTTTCTGGATCTGAAAAGTATTCACAGTGCTTTAGTTTTTCCACCTTTTCTGCCCATTTATTCAAATAAAGAATTAATAATTAATAACAATGAAAAATTGCATGGGAATCATGAGGCAAACGTGTACCTGCTGGAAGGGGTTGACTTGTCCCGGGCTGCACTTCAGGTAATACTGCAGGATATCTGATAATGAAACATGTACAATAATTAAGTGCAACAACAATTTCTCTCTTCACACTGTGAATGACTGAGAGGCGAGTCTCTTCACATCAAGAGTAAAAGCAGTTTGTATTCTATTTTTATAAGATGCAGGCAGATTGATGACCAGAGCGTTTGTTACGGCTCCATTTTTGTGTTCGTATGTTTTTGTGCATGTTTGTGTGTGTGTTATCCTATGTGTTGGACTGTTTGTGCGCAGGTGTGTGTGCATGTGTTTGTTATTCTATGCGTGTTGATCTGTTTGTGCATGTGTGTGTCTCTGTGTCAGTTTGTGCATGCATGTGTGTTGGTCCACGTGCGTGTTACTCTGAGAGTGTGTGTGAGTGCGATGGTACAGTAAATGTGTGTGTTCCTCTCTGTATGTTGGTCTAAGTGTGTATGCGCGTGTGTTTGTAGTTGTAGAGGAAACATCTGTGCTGTGCATGGACAGCCAGAGCGGAAACGAGTGAGAGACAACAGATCTCATTAAGACAAGAGGAGCCAAGGGGGAAACGGGAAGGCAGGCTAAAATGGAGTGCTGTAAATGTATGGTTAATGTAATATATGAACATTAAGAGACGTCATATGATGTTATAAAAGGATTAAAAGTAAATATAACATTTGATTTGTCCCATCGGGGTGGGTGAGAGGCTTGATAATGCACAACCAAGGTGTTAATCACACACAATCCACATACAGATAGACCAACAGGCGCACATACACAGTAGGGGTCCTGGCTTGAATGCCCCCCTTTGCAACGCCCCTATGTTGGTGTTGGTTGACAGCAAATTTTCAACAAGCAACAACAGTCCATAAACATGAGGGGCAACTATACATTGTAAATATATTTGGCAATTGTTGGGGGGGGGGGGGGGGGGGGGGGGGGTGCTCTGGGAGACTGCCCCTATCACCCATATCAAAAACTACCCCTGCACGTACTCATGCACACTCTCAGACCAAAACATCGAGAGTAACACAAATGGCCCAATATACACACTAACACACAAACTGAAACCCACTCAGACACACAAACGCATATATACAAACGCACATACACTAACCACCACACACACAAATCTACACACACTTACACAGAGCAAGACAAATGCATGCCTGTACACAAATGGATCAACACACACACACGGTCCAACAGACCACACGCATACTGTAGATATGTAGACAAGGACCAAGAGTAAACACACACACACATGGCCCAACAAACACACACGCACCAATTTAGACCAGGACCAGCACATCCCCACTTCAAACACACACACACCCAAAAACAAACACATGCACACAAAACAACACACACATGGCCTAACACACTCATACACACACTCAGGCCAACACACATGCGCACAAATTGGCTGACACAAACATGCATACACTTGGTCCAACACACACACACTCACACATACGCACAGATACTATATGTACTCAAGGACCAGTGCACACGCACGTTAGCACACTCACGCGTGCGTACAAATGGACCAACACACATTCGCCTGCACATGAAGACACTCACACCAACACACAGACCAAGACACACACATGCGTGCACACAAATGGATCGACACACAAACACACACTTGGTCCAACAGACACACACTCACCCACACACATACTATGTACATTTAGACAAGGACCAATATATATATACACACACACACACACACACACACACACAGATATGTAGACAAGGACCAGCACACACGTACACACACATGTATTTCCTGAAATAGTACAAGCGAGATTGTGATTGGTTGTTTGTACAGCACGACAACTTGGCTGTACCTTGATTGATGACAGCGTTCTCCTTGGTGGCGCGGGCAACGTACGTGTCGGGAGAATCGCAGAAGTCGCTGGCAGACTGCGAGCACGCACGCACAAACACAAGGAGATTACATCACTGCGGAGCCAGGCGGCAGCTCTGCGACGTTGCCATGGCTACTGGCTTACCGCAGCGACTGCCAGTTCCAGGCCCAGAGACACCCAACTGATGACGAGCGTCAGCACGCCCAGCAGACACACGCTGTGGACGTTTACAAACAACAACCAACTGTTTTACACTTGATCACTGCACGTGCACAGTTGAAATGAGTACTCTTTACAAAACTTCAGGGATATTTTTAAGGACCAAATCGGCGTACTTAAAGAGTCAAAAATGTGTATCCAATTGTTCAAAGTTATTCTGTTTTTGGTCAGCTACACATTGCTGCCCCACGCCATGCTTATTTGAGAACTGCACACACACAGTCGAAACGAGCTGCCTCAGACTTTTAAGGATACAGCGGTACCTTGAGATACAAGTAACCCAGTCATTTGGAGGATTTTTTGCTTTGACTTGCAAGCGCAAACTTGAGATTCGAGCACTGTATGGTAGCAGTGAACTCGACTCAACTCGCTTCACCACAAGCGGCAGTTTGGCAGATAGTGAATAATTCAGTAGCTTTAGCAGGGAAGCCCAGACTTCCCTCTCCCCAGCCACTTCCCATTCCACAAAATACTTGGTATTTGTTTGTTAGGTGGCAAGAACAGATTAATGGCATTCCCATTCATTTCATCAGGGAAAGATTATTTGAGACACTAGTGTTTGAGTTACGAGCATGGTCAAGGAATTAAACTTGACTCTCAAGACATCATGTATTTACTTTGAAGTAGAAATGCATTTTTGATTGGTCAAAAATGTGTTTGATGAGCAGATACAAACCCAATCAGAGTTCCTCTGGAGTTTCGTATGAGTCCAAAGAGAACCAGAAGGCAAATGAGGACGTCAAACAACAGCAGGCCAAGGTAGCCCAACCACCTGGAAACACACATTATTTCCTATACAATGTAACCATTAATTTGGGAATTTCATCATGGAAAATCTGGAACATTCAAAAATATAGGATTTTGGGGAGTGCGAAAAATATCTCACAAGATTTCCTGACTGAGCTGAACAGTTTGAAGTTGGAATAGTTTGAAGAAATGGATTGAGAATTGTGAAAAAGTTTTCCCAAGATGTTCTGAATTTTGTGAATACTATTAAAATGAAATACTTTGAATTGGTGGAGAAATGTGGAAGGAGGAGGTAAAATCCTGTAGTTTCCAATATGTCGTAAATAAGATGAACACTTCGAAGTTGGAATGTGAACTTTTTTTGTCAAATGTCTCATTCACTTGATTGGGTTATTGGGATCAAATATTTTGAATTCTGGGAAAAGTGGGAATTTTTGGAATGTGGAAAAATGGTACTCCAAGATGTCCTGAATTATGTGAATATTTTTAAGGTGAAATGATTTGAATCACTTAAGAAATGTGGAAGGATGAGTGAAATTTGTCAAATGAATTTTGCGGAATGTGGAAAAAAACAATTTCCCAAAATGTCCTAAACTTTGAAAATTTTCAAGATGGAATAGTTTTGATCGGTTGTGAAATGTGGAACGAGGAGGTGAATATGTAAAATACCTCTTAATTTTCTAGCTGGAAAGTGTGGAATTTGGGTAATGTTGAAATTATCGGAATATGGAAAATAATTCCCAATACGTCGTGAATGAGCTGAACAGTTCAAAGTTGGAACATTAACTTATTTTTCAGATTGAAAATGTGGAATTCTGGGACAAGTAATAATCATCCAACAGGCATCAATCATCTGTGGCTGTTCCTACCTATAGAAGTCAAAGGCCTCAGTTTGGCGGGCCAGGTCCTCCAGAGACACGGCGGTGTTGGACCAGAAGGGGACATCCACCATGAGCCTGACCAGCTCGTCCAGCTGTCCCTGCAGCTTCTGGACGATAGACACATAATCCGTCTGCTCCTGGTAGGTCGTCTCCAGCTGGACCAGGTTCTCCTCCACCGTCTGGTTCAGCGCCACGGCGCTGTCCGACACCTGCCGTAAGGCCACCGAGTTGGTGTCAGAATGATTTGGAATGAAAAATTATACTATGACACAGTGATTCTTAAATGTGTGGTACACGGGCGCCCTCTAGTTGATCTCACCAGTTTCTCGATGCCCGACACGGTGCGGTTGGCGTGGCGCAGGGAATACGCCAGGCGACTGGCGCCGTCGCTCGACTCGCCGTTCCCGTAGAATCCCACAGCGATGCCAGCGCTAAGATACAGACAAAAGGCCTTCGTTGACAAAAGCTTGGGAGGAAATCGACAATACCGGGTACCGTTTTGTGCCTTACACGGTACAGAAAATTAAGTGAGTGTGTCAAACTACACTCGATTACTCACACATTTACGTGCACAAGTACTCGCACACTCATTCTCGCGTCCACATACACTATCACTCCTTCACACACACATATACTCACTCATACGCACTCACAGAGCCTGACACACTCACTCATACACCCATGCCCTGACACACACACACTCATTCACACTCACTGTCACTCCCTCAGACACTCTCACCCGCATCCTCACACACACTCACTTACATAGTGTCACACCCTGACAAACACACACACATTTATACTCAAATAAATGCACACACACACACACATTAAGAATAATTCAATAATTGGGTCACATGACTGCCCTTGCTTCCTCAACTTTTGTCCTTTTCAACCACCACAGCCCCTTCCCCCCAACCCTCCCTTTGTGTACTCGTACATGGAAGTGTACTTGACTGTTTGTGTTGCTGCTGCTGAGGTGAATTTATGACTAGTGTTAAATTAGATTCTTTACACGCATACTATATTACAGTGTGTGTGTGTGTGGCTATGATATAAATCCTCATCTGCAGAAGGAAACAAGAAGGAAGCGGACATTGAAGTCGATTGTAGTTTATGGGATGAGATGATGTTTTTACGATCATCTTTAATGCCGTTTCACGCTCACACTTCATCATCTCCTCCTCTTCGTCTCGACCTCCAAACCAAATAATCGTCTGTTTATGCTCTGTCGGGAAGTGACATTTATTCAGATTCTAACAGTTAATCAGTGGTGAATTAGCTGTGCTTAGCTTTCATAATAAGGCCCATTTACCACTCCAGCCTGCAATTAGCAAGCTAACGATGGCTATACCACAAAAATTTGTCTTCGCCGGATACCTCAACTTACAGAACAGCTCGGTGACCTTTTTTTAAGGTCCCCAAAAATGAGGAAATTAAAAAGTGATGGATTGACTTTTTAAAGACACGCGCAGAAGGCGAGCTGAACATCAACCACCACCAGCCAAGTCTGCAGTGCGCATTTTACGATGGATAGTTTTGTAAACTTTCACCAGAGGCAGCATGGTTTCGTGGTTAACTTGATACTAGTGAACGGGGCAGTGCCGACTGTCTTAACTACCTGGGCTTCCTCCTACCGTCCCGCTGTCGTCAGGTGCAGTGTTCGGCTGTGACATTATGTCACCGACAACGAGGGTAAGTTGACTTGTATGCTTATTTTTATGATTAAAGTCCACAATAACCATTCAATTTTGACGTTGAGCCTCCCAATGTGATTTTACATCGTATCAGCTATCACCCCTCTCAGTATGTTTCCTTTTGCCGCATCCATTCGACACGCTCACAGCATCTGAGAGCTGAGTGGGTGCCATTATTTTTCATGTTTTGAAACCTGATTTCATATAATAAGGGATTTGTTTTATTCATTCAAATTTGGCAGGCTTGCTAACATTACACTTCTCTGTGGTGTGTCAAATTTACATGCCGTTTTGTGGGGCTGCTTAGTGCTACTTTAGCTACTAACTAACTAACTCAATCTATGATACCATCTTATGTTGTGCTGGCACCCACCTAAACACCATAACCCCTTTGTAGATGCCTGGCATTCTCTGCAATGGAGTCATTAAACCCCCCCAACCAAAATGAGGAGCAAAACATTCATAAACAATGTGGCTTTATATTGAAATTTCTGTAGTATTTACTATGACATATGTGGTAACACATTAAAAAATGTCTTCCCCTTAAAAAATTTTAAAAAAATTAAAAACTTACCTTCAATAGACGCAGGGTATTCGCTAGAGTTGAATAAATAAACACAACCTGCCACAATTTACATTTATGACCACTCTCCCTTTATTTTGAAATTCGCACAGTAGTTACCATGTGTTGCGGCACCCTATCAAACAAGTCCTCCCCCTTTATCAGACACATTACTCTTAATAGGCACATGGCACTCTCTGCCATTAATATACAAATGCCCCCGAACTGTATGTATGTATGTATGACCAAGGTGGTCGTATCGTATTTACCATGTGTTGTGGCACAGCATCATAAGTCTTCGCCACTATTAACAGCTTACTCCCTAATTAATACCACGCATGCCCTGCAGTTGAGAACATAAATGCATACAGCCACTATGTGTACAGTATTTATAACCATTGTGCCCTTATATTAACATTCCTATTATATTTAATGTGTTGTGGTACTCTCTCAAGCAATGCCTCCTCCCATACTAAATGCCTTACCAGTTACTGTTATGTAAAAAAAAAAAAAAAAAAAAATTAAAAGATGATGTCATGTTTAATTGTGGACAGAGAAAGGCCACACACACACACACACACACACACACACACACACAAACACACACACACACACACACACACAGAGAGAGCCTTCCTTCTGACTGTAAAATTCATTTCTGTTCTCTCCATCCAATCTGCTACTGTCGCCATGGCAACATTTCTAGGCCAGCGAGAGGGCCAGAGAGATAGGAAGAATAAATAGAAGAGAGCGTCTGACGGAGAGGGCGATGACGATGAAGAAGTAAAAAGGCAGCTGAGGAGGAGGATGAAGCGGGAAATGGGAAAATGAAGACTAGTGTCCATCTCAGTAATGTGTCAATCAAATTTCATGTATGCAGCTGACATAAACCATCACCATGGTTAATTCATTGGGATTCTGTGTAAAAAGCAAATGGGGAAAACTGCTGGATTTTCCAGAAACTCTGTGAGAAAGATGTATGGCATTTGACAGTTCTTGTAAAAGGGCAGCATTTTCTACCTTTTTTTTTTTTTTTTTTTTTTTTTTTTTTAAGAAATTGCGTCCAAAATTAATGGGTTCTATATAAAAGGCAAAGGCGGATAAATGCTACATTTTTCAAAAAATCAGTGAGAAAGAAGAACAGTGTTTGACAGCTCTTACACTGCCTGTAAAAGTGCCCCCCCTTTGTTTTTGCCCTGTTGCTGTGTGAAAGTGTGGCTGAATTTGCTGAGTTGTGTGTTTTACAGATAGTCTGCAAAAAGAAAAACGGCACTTGATGGCTCTTACAATGCCCATACAAGCTGGAATTTTTCCATTACAGTGCTGTTGTATGGAGGTCCGGCTAAATTTGCTGGGTTCTGACTAAAAGGCAAACATGAATAAATTCTGGATTTTTCACCATGGTTCTAATTGGCCAATCCTCCGGAAATTGGGGTGAAAAAGAGGCATGGCATTTGACAGTTCCTGTAAAAGCCAGCTTTTTTTCACTTTTTGGGCTACATTGCTGCGTAAAAGCGTGGGGAAAATGCTGGGTTCTGTATTGTAGGCAAACAGGGATAAATGCAAAATTTTCCAGTAACTGTAAAAAAGAAGAACAGCCTTTTATAGCTTAAACTGCCTGTAAAAGCTGATATTTACACTGGGTTCCGTGTAAAAGGCTAATGGCAGATTTGACAAAAACTCTGTAGTCTCACCTGCACACCAGGGTGGCGATGATGACACACCAGGCGGTGCAGCAGCAGTCTGCGCTGGGCTGCTGCTGGGCGTGCGCGTGGTGCGAGTGAGACGAAGAAGACGACTCGTTGCTCTTGCGCCGACGGCAGCACAGCCAGAAAGAGTAGAAGAGGAGGAACACCAGGTCCAAACCCAAACACAACAGAGCCACCGAGCCCAGCAGCAACACCGACTGGGAAAACAAACACAAAGAAAGTTTATGTAGGTGGACATAGAGTCAAAATGTAGACAGTTGTATGCTTGCTACTGAAGACTTTTTAAATGATTATTTCTTTTAAATCAACAAATCAAAACAATTACAGACACTGTAACAACACAGACTGCTAGTTTAGTTTCCCACACCAGCAACTGAGTGGCTAGCATCCATGTTTGCCACCGGAGATTTTGATATATAAATGAATACAATCGTCCCTCCCTATATCACGATTCACTTATTGCAGGTTCAGTGCATCACAGATTTTTTGAAATAGTACTGTACAATTATTCAGCTGCACGTTTTAGGTAAAGTAAACATCGTTAACTAATTGAATATAGTCTAGCACCGCTAAATAGAAGGAATTGTAATCCATAACAGGTGGTTTGGATAGAGGGAGGATGCAAACAATCTGGTCCACTTTCAATCGCTGTATTAAACAAATGGTACCAAAAAATGGTAATCAAAAGCACATTCTCAGCACAACTGCCGGAAGCCTCTGCTGACACCGTCACTGTACACCACAGAGGCTAACACTATAGCCAGCGAATAGTACATTCTCATAAGCCCACTTCCGAGTCACTCAACCAAGTAGACCTGCCTTTAAAAGGTATACATACTGTATATTCACAGTCATAGTTACTATGGTGAAGAATGTGTATGGTGACCCCAAGTGGATGAAAATAATGCCTCACATGCATATACTGTATTGTTAATTGGTGATGAAGAGATTGCATGAAATCTGCTCGCTACTTTGCAGATTTCGTCTCTTGCGGTGGTGGTCCGGAATGTAACCCAATGTGATAAATGACGGATTTTTGTACATAAATTGTTTTTAAAGCCACAGGTATAAAATAATTATGGAAATGGCCACAGAGGAAAGAGGCAGACTGCTATGCTAGCTTCCTGTGCTAGCCAACGACTGTCTATCCACCATATACTTGCCACTGGAGATTTAGTTTTTAAATAAACATACATTTACATATTTTTAACAAGCCACAGACATAAAACAATGACATAAATAAACGGAGTAAAGACGTAGGTTGCTAGGTTAGTATCCGCGGGCCCGCCACCAAGCGGCTAGCTCCCATATGCTAGCCACTGGAGATATTGCCAGTCCTTCACGTTTACATGAATATTTGAATTTAACAGCTATCAATGGCAGTGAATGACTTTTAAAATATATATATTTTTATTGTCCAGCTGGAAAATATAAAATATTCACTCAGGGGCTCTAGGGATAGAACCTTCACCATCTGGAACCCACTGCTGACGCATTATGTGGTCTCAAAACTATGCCCACCTGATGTACTGTATATTTGACAGCCAATATTGTAGCATTATTGTCAGTCATAGGAATCAGTACAGAGTATACAGCTGAATAATGTACCTAATGTATTTAATACTATTTTACAAATATTTACCAATCTCCAGCTTCTGTTTAATCTCTCGACTACTTTTTCTGAGTGTCTTCTAAATTTGCTGGTTGTGGGGGGTTGTTTTTTCTGGGGATGTGGGGGGAGGGGCATTACTTGGTGTACAGTTTTCCGAATCTGTATGTATGTGTGTATTAACAACTGCAAATATACATGATTGTCCAATGCTAATGCTGAATAAAAAACGATTAAAGCAAAAAAAATAAGATTATTTTTCACAAGTTACAGATATACAGTGGGTACGGAAAGTATTCAGACCCCCTTAAATTTGTCCCTCATTGTTATATTGCAGCCATTTGCTAAAATCATTTAAGTTCATTCTTTCCCCTTATTAATATACACACAGCACCCCATATTGACAGCAAAAAACGAAATTGTTGAAATTTTTGAAGATTTATTAAAAACGAAAAACTAAAATATCACAGCCATAGGTATTCAGACCCTTTGCTCAGCATTTAGTAGAAGCACCCTTTTGAGCCTGCTACTGACCCAGTTTAAGGTCCTGAGCACTCCGGAGAAGGTTTTCGTCCAGCATATCCCTGTACTTGGCCGCATTCATTTTTCCTTCAATTACAAACAGTCAATTAAAAGGACACAGAATAAAGAGTCAGAATATAGTAGCTTCCTGCACTAGCCACCGACCAGCTAGCTGCCAAAAACTTGGCACTTGGGAGATAGAGTGATTTTATTGCTTTTAATTTTGCTACGATGCTACTTCATGTTTCTGCTTGATAACTGTCTTAGTCAGGGAGAGCCTCGACCAACTTTTGTTAACGAAGGACTTTGATTTGGATTTTCAAACATAATTTTGAGATACCAACTAGCAACGCCACCACAAGTGAATTTAAAAATAATTCATCATCTAAGGTACTTGAATGTGGGCAAGGTGAGCCACAGTCACCGATGCACTCCGAGCCGTTTATTAGACGGGACTGTCAAACTTAAGAATACAAAATGAAAACACTTGCGACTCCAGCGGCTTATGTCACTCACTAGGCCACGCCCTTTAAAGGCTCACATCCAACATACGAATACGACAATAAATACCACAATTATACCTTAGAAAAACAGTTGATCCCTTTACATTCTCTTTTATTATGCTTTTAGATAATACTGTGCTATCCTTCTTCAAAAACACACCTAAAACTTGTTTTTTGAGGGCTGGAAGTGATTAATGGCATTTCCATTAACTTCAATGAGAAAAATCGATTTGCTATACAGTGGACCTACGCTATTCGCAGGGATAGGGACCACGAATAGCAAAAATCCTCCCATTAGAACCGCTTTGTTTTTTAACCCAAAGACGTTATTGATTAAGTGGGGCTAGACCACCAAGAAGCATTTTTGGAATTGGTTCTCCTCAAAAAAGGAAAAAAGATAACAGAATTTTTTTTTTTTTTTAAAGAAATCCCCAAATAGGTGAATCCATGGGTGCCGAACCGGGAGTATGCGGTGGTGCACTGTATACGTAGTATACGTAACTCTGTGAGAAATTAACTAAAGGTGCAACAACCAATTAAGCAACAACTAATCGATTATGAAATTAATTGACAACTATTTTGATAATTGATTAATCGTTTAGGGGCCTTGTTTAACTTAAAATTCTCCAAATCTCTACTCTCAAATCTTTACTCTCAACTTTACTCTCAACAGTAAATATCCTCATATTTCTGTAGCCCTCCATGAAAGCAGACTGATTGAAAACAAACATCTGCTTGCACTTAGTAAAACAATGATCAACATTTTTGCCTATTTTCTGAAATGTTATGGACCAAACCAATAACTGAATAATAATCACATTTGTGGTGCATTTTATGCACTGTCAGTTTGAAATAATTTCCTGTTTTTGAATAAAGGGATGGAAATTTAAAAATGTTTCTATCCCACTCATCGAAAAAAATAATCAAGATTGTTTATTAAAGTGGCACTAAGCATGCCCAAAAAAATGGCATGTAAATTTGACACGCCACAGAGAAGAGTAATGTTAACAAGCCTGCCAAATTCGAATGAATAAAACAAATCGCTTAGTATATACAATCAGGTTTCAAAACTTGAAAAATAAGAGCCACCTCTCAGCTCTCAGACGCTGTGAGTGTGTCGAATGGATGCGCCGAAAGGAAACATCTTGAGGGGGTGATAGCTGATACGGTGTAAAATCACGTTAGGAGGCTCAACTTCAAAATTAAAGATGCATTTTCGGGGTGTTACCATCGTTAGCTTGCACGCTGGAGTGGTAAATTGGGCATGTTAAGGAAGCTAAGCACAGCTAACTCACAACTGAGCAGCATAGCCAGACAAAATAATATCACTTTGTCATTATATAGTGAGGGAGGGAACTCGCGCTACAAAGTATACACCCCAGCCCTGTGATGTCACGGGGCTGTGTTTTTGCCCCACCCACAAAAGTCAGGAAAAATTCCAGCCATGAAAATTATGCTAAAGCTATAACTCAACAATTCCGCACTATATTGTTATAAACCTTTGCGTACAATATGTTTTCAGCACTTATCCTCAAACATATTTAATGTATTTAGAAACAAAACACAGATTTATGCTTAGAGTCCCTTTAAAATAATTGTTAGTTGCAACCCTGCAGAATAATTGAGGCCACCAAAAAGGGTTGTAAATGCCTGTAGATGTCACAAGATGGCGCCAAAGCACTATTTGTATGAACGATGGCTTTGGCCTGTGCCCAAAAACAGAACACAGGTGAGGTTTTCAGCAAATAACAGAGGATAGTTTTCCCAAAAAAATGTGAATCGACAAAGGTTCACTGTTCAAGTAATTTTGAGTTACGAGCTCGGTCACGGAACGAATTACGCTCACATGTCAAGCTACTACACTACTGTACAAACATTACAAAAAATATTCCATAATATGTCCCCTTTAAAACATGTCCGATAGGACACGAAAGCAGTCAGGAGCGCGTTTTGCGTTTTCCCCACGTAGACATGACGCTAGCACATTAGCATCCCATCAAAGACGCGCATCCACACAGGGAGCAGAAACCACAATGATGGGACAAAACACACAACCCGCTAAAAGCTTTGAAGTGTAAACCAGGGACCAGGCACTGGTGGGCGGGGAGGCATAGGTAATTTGGAACAAAGAGGAGACCAAAAATGTCGCTCTGTGTACTTCTTTTATACCATTCACGACTGCATTATATAAGAACTCCTCACTGTTTTTCAGATTAATACTTCTGGACACTGTGCAACAATGTTACACAATGTTATAAACAACATATATTTGAACACAAACATTAGCAACACATGCAAAACAGACAATAAAACAACACTCACGGGTATATATCCTTTTTCCGGTGCAAAAGAATGACTAATATTACTGCATCTAATTGTGTGAGTTGTAAAACTCTTCTTCGTGTGTCTCTCTATGTCTGTATTATACTCCCCCATGTGGCCAAGGTGCACACAACAGAAGGAGAAGCACATTGTCTATTGAAGTGAAAAAAATGTGGCAATAACTTAAATTCGATTTACGTCACTACAGTGTTCCCTCGCCATGTCGCACTAAAATACTGCCATATCGGCAGTCATATTGCGGAAAGACGCGTTGTTTCATGTTGATACGCACGAGAGAAGGTTTCCCTGCATGCCAAACAAATAGATGAGTTGACTCAGAGGCTTTGTACATGCCTGTACTATACGGGCACTCATACAAGGCGCGTGATTGGTTCTCGGCGCGACATCGACCAAGGAGCGCACGAGTGGATTTATCCCGTGAGCTGATTGGCTGCGCATCATCGTAGCTTAACCCAGCATCTTCCCTTGTTGTGTCTCGCCAGTCTCGTCCACGCTGTTGTGTTCGCAATAACTTTTTTTGTTTAAGCGATAATTTTTTTTATTAGCAAGCCCTTACAATGCCGCCGAAGCGCTGTGCCCCTGCGAAGGCTTCCTCCGGGGCGCCCAATAGGATGAAGAAGATGATGACCATCAGCGAAAAAGTGAAACTTTTAGATTTGATCAAAGAGGGCAGAAGTTTTCCATCTGTGGCATGCCATTGTGGCGTAAATGAATCTACAGTGCGGTACATAAAGAAAGAGGAAGCAAACATCCGCAAAACTGCTTAAATAACCTTCAACAAGGAAGTGAAACGTCTAAATCCTACTTCGCGGTTATTCACCTTTTGCGGGGGGTTCTGGTCCCCATTAACCGCGAAAAACGAGGGAACACTGTACATCTATCTATCTATTATACTGTATATTCATCCATCCATGGCTTATGTTTCTATGGTTGTTCTGGCCCCCCACCTTCCCAGACCGCCTGCTCCCTTGGGGCACTCTGGAAAAGTCATTATGAGTCAGGGCCATCCGGAGAACACCACCCAGTTTCAGAATGGTTCCGCTTCTTCAGCAGACAAAAAGAGCCTGAACATTCTCAGGACTCCATTTTGGATCGTCTCCAACTCCTCCCCCCCCCCCCAAAATGCAGTTCCCCTCCCAAGCTCCCCTAAACAAGATTCTCACATCCCGGGCTTCCTCATGACCTCGTTTTTAGCAGCCAGGAATTCACTGCACTCAACATATGCACACATTGCACAACAGAGGCCGTGGTTAGAGCGTATTAGCACAAAAAAAAACAGCACACAGCTTCAGAGTCACTGTGCAATTTCAGCTTCATTCCCAGTATGAAAGTCAGAAGGTGTGGGGAAAAAAAATGGTTGCACCAAGGGCTGGGCGATATGGCCTCAATATAACATTTTACATTTTTAAGCAAGTTTTCCCCTTCACTTATTTATATAAAAAAAAAATGACATTATCAATTGCTTTTTTCCACAATTTGATATTTGCTTTATGTCTTCTGATACCAAGCAAGCTTTGAAAGTTTTTTTTCCCTCCCATTAACTTTTTTTAAACAGATAAGAAAAGCGGCAGCACAGTGGACGACTGGTTAGAGCGTCAGCCTCACAGTTCTGAGGACCCGGGTTCAATCCCCGGCCCCGCCTGTACGGAATTTGCATGCTCTCCCGATTGGCTTGCATGCTCTCCCGATTGGCTTGCATGCTCTCCCGATTGGCTGGCAACCAGTTCAGGGTGTACCCCGCCTCCTGCCCGATGATAGCTGGGATAAGCTCCAGCACGCCCGCGACCCTAGTGAGGAGAAGCGGCTCAGAAAATGGATGGATGGATGGATGGATGGACGGATATATTCTGTTTCATCACGTCAAATGGTTTATATGTGCAAGTTTTAGCTTGACTTCTTGTTTTAAGCTTGTGGCCTTTTATTTTGAAGGGTACGCACCAGAACTCAGCATTTTGGCACGAAAAGTAACCTCACACGGCACCGGTGATTGTTTTTTTAGTTTTATTTATTTATTTATTTTATAATGGATGGAACAAAATGCTATAAAACGTTGATTCCTTTCCCTACCCACCGATGAGGCACAAGGTTAGTGTCTGTGATAATTTGAGACAATGTTTATGTGAATTTTGTCCCAATACATTGTGATATAAAGTTGCTAAAGTGAAGTTTTAGCCCAATGGTAAGCTCTCTCTCTTTTTTTATTTTTTTTATTTTTTAAATAAACGCTAAAAACCATCAGTGCAAAAGTGCAAGCAACCGTGACCTTGTTAGCTGTCTCAATGTTGGCATAGACTGAAGCTCCACGCGGTGTCGGCTGAGGCTCGGAGCGCGTCAGCTGCTACACATCGGGACTCCTTTGCGCAATATAACCCTATTCCAAGTGTTGCACTGAGGCGGCTGGTCCTTCACTTTAACAAAGTTAAGACACACTTTTGTTCACCGCTGCCGCCGTTGGGCACAAGCACGTCATAGTGCGCATTCTTCTTCGTTGGTTTACGCCGCTTCTTCGTTGCTTTTCGCCACTTCTTCTTCGCGGCTGGAGGACTAGGCATCGAAACTGGAAACCGAAATGTTTACATTTGAACGGTAGCGGGAGAACCAGAACGTTAGTCCCGGTTCCAATCGGTTCTCGATTCTCGATGTCCAACCCTAGTGATTGCCTTCCACTGACTAATTGCATTGGTTTTAGCATTACACAGAAAGCAGAAACGTCTTTTTCTTCTTGAAACACACAAATGTCCTCTACAGGACTTAATGGAACATCTACGAGCAGTCGAGTTGTAGTCCTCTATCGTTACGTACAGTGCAAGTATCATTAATATAATATTCCTAGTCTTCATTTGTTTTGACAGTCGACAACAGTGTGAAACGCACACTACAGAAAAGCAGGTGAAGCGCTTCAGTTGGTAGCTTTTCTTATCCGACAGAGCAGAGAAGACGACAAGTGGAGGATGGGCAGGAATTGAAGGGGGGAGATAAGCGGTGAAGATTCCGAGCCCCGTGGCTTTATCCCATGACTATTCTATAGGCTTACCGCGACAGACCTTGCACTAAAGGCATTCTGCGCTAATGCATTGTTGGATCCCCTGAGGACTTTCAAATCGACATTAAGGCTGAATACTGTAACATCATGCTATAAACACGAGTATTATACTTCTGTTCTATGACCTTAGCATAGTCGCACATATTCATACATTTGTTTGTGACCAAGCTTTGTTGTGAAATGTCTGATCAAAAAAGGAAATAGTATGAGAAGTATCACAGTAGACGATAGACTTGGTTGTCTACCTGGACACAGACTGGTGTTGTGTTCACAGACATGCCGTAAATAAGACCCAAATTTAGTGATGTAGCACACTTTCAACGTATGGATACACCATTATCACATATCAATACTCATGTAACACGGTACCAATCCTGCTATTGTTGCAGAAAACCTTGCAAATATGCAGGGGATTACAGTTTTATAGCCAATAGTTTTAATTATGTTCTAAATATGTTTACTATATTATTTTTGGCAAAATATAGCATTAATATTGTGTAGAGGTGTAACAATTAATCAATTAATCAACAATACATTTATTATCAAATTAATCGACAACTATTTTGATAAGTGATTAATCGTTTAGAGGCATTGTTTACCTAAAAATTTTTCAAATCCTCAGAATTTCAGCTTCTCAACAGTAACTATTCTCAGATTTCTGTAGTCCTCAATGAAATCAGACTGATTATCTTTCTGTTTAATCAAAATGAGACATTTGCCAACATTTGCTTTTACTTGGGTATACAACGATCAACATTTTTCCATATATTCTGACATGTTACAGACCAACAACTGAATCATAATCAATTTATGGAAAAATAATAGTCAGCGTAAGCTACTACGAAAATGATTATTTGCAGCCGTAGTCTGAATAACCTGTAATTGACTTGGAGTTGAACCTGAAGCAGCCTCAGAAGTGCACGTATATCAAACAAGTAGCCCTTCGTTCGCATTAATCACATAGTAAAAGGAGAAGTAGAAGGAGCTCTCAGTTTTAAAAAGGTTGGGGAGTACAACATCACTCCTTCTCGTGTGATACTGCTTAACTGTTAGTTATTTGGTTTTGTTTAATCATTAAACAATAACAAATAACCAACAATAATCAACTAGTGAAAATGAATCGGGGGAAAAAGCGTTTTGCAATAAGCTTTAATGCAAAATCGATTATCATTGGATTAATCGATGGAATACTCAATAGAATAATCAATTCTAAAAACAGCCGACAGCAGCAGCTCTTATATCGTATCGACACAACTAAGCTTGTAGACATATTTTAGCTACCGTTTGACCCAAAATTGCTGCTCTGTTAACCACAACGCACCCACTGAATTCATATCGCTGGTGCCAACTCCCCAAATAAATCATTTTGAAAGTGAATCCTGTCTTTGAAAACACAACAATAAGACTGGAGCGTCCAACCTGACAGCCGTGAGATTAAGCGTGGAGTTGGCGAAGCGTCAGCGCAGATTAAGTGAGGACCATTTAGCTTTTAATTAGCGCAGTCGCTGAGCATCTGTGTATGAGTGTGTGCGCACGTGGGCGCATGTGTGTGAGTGTGTGAGCATGTGTGCGTGTTTTACTCCAGATCAGCTTGCAGAGTGGTGGAGGGGATTTAGCGGTCAGCCACTTTGATCTACTTTCAATCTGTGCTTTTTAAATGTATGTGTGTGTGTGTGTGTGTGTGTGTGTGTGTGTGTGTGTGTGTGTGTGTGTGAGAGAGTGTGCGGGCTGACAGCATCAATCACTTCCACTGCACTGACTCGTCCTTGCACCCTGCACCCGCTCACGCTACACGATGAGTTTTGGCCTGACAAACAACCACCAGTCTTTTCCCGAGGCGTTCACTGACCTACAGTTCATCCCCCCGCTTGCCTTTGACCCAGTCGAGACCGGCACCCGAACACCTACTCTTTTAAACGCCTCAAAAATTGAAACGAAAGACAATTAAAGGGCCAAGACAAAGAATTGTGTGTAATTACAGATCACGTGACTCTCATGTAATGTTCTACAGCTGTGCTACCGCAAAGCTGACTCTGCAGTTCCATCATTGTACACCACACACATCAGTTCTATTCTGAGGGATGACAGAACCTCAAGACACAATCTCCAATTTCAGTTTTCCAGGGGGAAAAAAAACGCTTGCAAGAGCAAGATCGAAAATAATATATTTGAGCCAATATATATATATATTTGAGCCAAAATATCTGCTATTTTGTCTCAAAAAGGTCAGTCGATCAAAGAATTTCTGCAAATGTGTTTAATAGATGCACTAGTTATTAGGCAAGTCCAAACAAGGTAATTTTGTTTGTTTGTTGTCAAATTTTGTCAAATGTGTGTAGGAGGTGCTCTAGCTAGTTGTCCATTTCTCTGAAATTTTTTCTGAGTAGCAACAAAAACAGCGTGGACGTAAAAGTTAGCTTCGCGGCAAAACCTGCGCTTGGTCTGGGATGGCGCTGCCCGATGGTGCCACTTCTGGACGACACACAGCAAGTGAACTACAATTCCCAAAGGACTGTTCGACCTTCCTTCCGTAGCCATTCTGTATCTATGTATTTATCTGAAATAACTACATACAATAACTACATTAAAACCAATGCGCAAAGATCATGTATGAAATTAATTGACAACAATAATAACGAAGGATATTTTCGCCATAATTACAGTTAGTTTTAGTTAGTTTTGCAAAAGTAAAATGTTGTTTTAGTTAACGTTTTTTTAAAAACAGTCATTTTTATCTTATTTTATTTACGAAAATGTTTGTACAATTTTAGTTCGATTAATTTCATTCGTTTTCGTTTACTATAATAACCTTGTTCCAAGTGACGTTGAAACAATGTCAATTTGGTTGCATCTTTGCATTAAAATTCTCCCATCCGAGTTTTAAGGAAGCTTGTTGACACATTACCCAAAATGAATTTACTGAAACAAGTTAAAATTTGAGTTTCAACCAAGTTTGTTGACACACTGAAATGTTGACTTTCGCTGGAAAAAAATTCACTGAAACGTTGAAATTTAAAAAGGACATTTTGCCAAACCAACTTTTTCTAGTATTTGGGATGTAATATTTTCTCTATGCTGCCTCGGTAAACATGAAATATGAATTAAAATGGTCCATGCATTCCTGAACTCCAGACGTTTTTCTGCCGAGAGGCCTGAAATCAGGCCATTCTAATTTCTCGACCTAATCTACGTCACTAGCGAAGATCTCCGCCTTCCCTTTCCACTCTCGAGCCAGCGCTGTCAACATAAGAAACACGTGTGCTCTCACAAGTGGGTCTTTTACACGGAGGCAACCAATCAGAGGACAGGGGGCGGTCTTAGCCAAATATGGACAAAGCGGATACAAAACTAGGTCAAACAAAAGTAGCTGTCAGAGGGGCCTTTTCTTGACACTTCTATGACAAAACCAAGGTGGTTTTTTTTGTTTTTGTTTTTTTTAATGCAATTGACACTTTTGTACTAAGTCCATGTTAGAGAGTCAGTCTATGGAGGTCTAAATAGCCAAAATAAGGGACCCATTTCTGCCACTTTTTGACACAAAATGGCATCCACTTCAATGTTCCCACATTGTCGAGCAAGCCAATTTTGTTTCCACGTTTGTATTAAACACAATATGTAACCCTCACAGTGTGGCTTTAACAAACACCTCCAATCTCGTCACATTGGTTGGACTCTTGGTTGGTCAGCTGCTGACTCCGAGTAGCTCTTGCAGAAGCCACTTTGAACGTTGACATGGTGTGTTTCATGAAAACATACAATGTATAAGTTTTTTTGTGCTGTTAGTTCGAGCAGACTTTGTTTTTCTATTGTTGTGACTTTATCAGATTTCAGCAGCCAATATTTTCGACATTTTTCTCGACATCGGAGAAAGGCGTCTGTTTTTTATTTTGTCATCAGTTCATAGCAAAGAAAATAATGGAATAGAAAAAAAAATATTTAACATTAATGGGCATCAGCCATGAATATGTTTTGCCAGTAGCTTATATACTGCATTCATTTATGACCTGAATCGAAATTAATCAGTTAATATTTTTGCATGTTTTCGTACTTGCAAATTCCTCTTTGTTAAAGTTAAAGTTAAACAAATTCTCAAGGACAAAGTATTGTAAAACGGTCAAATGTTGTGTCTGTAATTCATATCTTTTTTTATGTAAGCATTAAGGGACAAAAAAAAACGTTTTTTAATCATTGTACAATATTAAAATTGGCCAATTAATCGGTTATCAGAATTGGCCGGGAAAAAAAATCCATATCGGTCGGGCCCTACAAATATTGCAGAAATCCTGGTCGTTCCAAAGACTTCACATACTTTTTCTTGTAACTGTCTGTGTGGTGGACGCATGAAAGCCTCCGAGACATATATAGCGAGTTTGGCTGTGAAAAGTGAAAGAGAGGATTCTTTTCTTTTTATCAAACACCCCCTACTCTCTCTTCCTCCCTCCATCTAATTCAACCTTCTCCTCTTCCTCCTTCTTCTTGTCATTCTCACCCACTTTCCCTCCCTCTCTTCGTCTAGCCGGAATTAATGATTGTACCCTGAATGGAACCCCTATATTCCCACCCTCTCTCTCACACATACACAGCAACACACACGTATACAAAACCCCCTGAGGGAGGTTTGTGACCTCAACTCTCAGTGCTAAATACGCACTGACTCAAATGCTACACACAACATGCGACTAACAATACAGGATGACATGGAAACATACAAGAGTTTAAATGACTGGGGGGTACTTAAAATTCCACTCACACTCGCACGCACCCACACACACACACACACACACACACACGCACACAAAGAGCCTCAGTTAAAGAGTGAATGGCTCACAGGAAGTCGCTATATAGAAGAAAAAGCACCTCCCACGGCTCATCAAGTTTGCGCCTCTCAAGCCTTTTCATCCTCTTCATCTCCCACCCCCACCACCATCACCATCATCATCATCATCACCGCCACCCCCTCCCTCCCTCCCCCATTTTGTTTTGTTCACGACTGTGGCGGCGCTTTGCCTTCCCACGCTGTCAGCGCCAACGCTGCAACTGCAGCGCTCAAGTCACCTTCAGATGTGTATTTACTCAACTGCAGATGGGTGCGGCGTCTACTTCAATTCAACGTGTTTTGGGAACAATAGCAAGCAACATTAGCGGTCTATTACAGTTTATGTCACGTGAAAGCAGTGTCAGAGTCCACTGTGATTTCGTTTATTGGAGGGTACAGCATCTCCTCAAATTATTGCCAGAACAATTTTGTCTTTCTTGAAGACAAATAACGTCAAGGACAATTTCTTAAAAAGAAATTTTTTTAAAAATAATAATCATATTAATTAAAAAAATTCTACCCTTAAAACAAAAGAGAAACACATATATTTACCTGTTTCATATAAAGATACAACTCATAAATAATCATATTTCATGTTTATTAAAAAGGAAATAGAAGAAGAACTAAATCTGATGATTTTTCTTATCCATCCATCCATTTTCTGAACCACTTATCCTCACGCGGGTCACGGAAGTGCTGGAGCCTATCCCAGCCAACTTCGCGGAGGGGTACACCCTGAAATGGTTGCCAGCCAATTGCAGGGCACACAGAAACAAACAACCATTTGCACTCACATTCATACCCACATTCGCACCTACGGGCAATTTAGAGTCTTCAATTAACCTACCATGCATGTTTTTGGGATGTGGGAGGAAACCGGAGTACCCGGAGAAAACCCACGAAGGCACGGGGAGAACATGCAAACTCCTGATTTTTCTTACTGAAAAAAATAAACATTTACCTGTCTCTTTAAAAGATAAAAATCCTTAAATTTCCTTTTTCTTGAAAAGAAAAATATAATTCAATGTACTCTTTCCTAAAGGAAAAAATCACATCTGTGTTTCGTGAGAAGAAATTAAATATATTTCTTCGTAATTGTTCTTTAAAAAAAACATTTAAAAATTAAATAAATACAATTTATTTCTTAAAAATAATACTTTTATGTGAATCATGAAAATAAATAATCATAACGTTTTCCTTAAAAATAAAATACATCACTCACTAACCACTACACAGATAGAAAAATTACTTTTTAAAAGTATTTCTTAAAAGAAAAAAATCCTTCAATGTTCTTTTTTGAGAAAAAAAATCAATACATTTTCTCTGTCTCAAAAAGAAAATAAGTCACTTCTATGTTTCCTAAAAAAACCCATTCAATATTCGCTTTCCTAAAATGAAAAATGACCATTAAAATGTCTCTTTTTAAAAAATAAAATAAATCATGTTTGCATGTTTTTTTTTTAAATAACAAAATTAATTCCTCTTACTTCAAAAGAAAAAAAAATCTCTTATCCCTATCTTGAAAAGAAAAAAAAACTTTTCTTCAAATAATTCCCGTTACTCAAGACTGGCAGGTGTTTGCTTGAAGTAAGGCGTCAATTTGAGAGGAGGCCTTGTATGATGGCCGGAGCTCAACATGCTGCTGTCCGTTGTTTGGTAGACGGAGATTTGTTACTTCCTATCTCGTCCAAATGTTCGTGCTCGCTATTACTATAATAACATTCAGTCCAAAATGTATTTGTCGACGACGCCCAGCTTCCATGTTGAGGAAAGACGTCTTGTTACCTTTTGATACTCAGGGTCTTCGGGCCGGAAGTCGCTGCTGACCATCTGGAAGTCCAAGTTAAAATGAGGCAAGCGGTGGAGCAGGTTCACCCACCAGGGCGGCGAGTAGTTGACCACGGCCGCCATCTTGAAGACGTCCCCTTGCTAAAAGATGATTACTCCCTCGGACACTACGGAAGAAAAAAAACATTGTGGTGGGTTGAAGGTATTATTAAAAATAAAAATAAATCCCTTACTCTTGACAGAACATATTTCTTCTATAAGGCCCCTGTCCTGTTGTGTTGAAAGCAGTTGTCACTATCAGACATGGCATTGTCCCGCTTTGTTGTGTTCTGTGTGAAAGACACAATTCATATATTGTATGCTCGACAGTTACGCCTCTGATGCAACAATTTTTCACAATCGGAGGAATTCGATTTGGCACAATTTCAGTCAGACTTTTGTTTCTTAAAAAGATGACAAAGCATTTAATTTAGAAAAAAACAATTCCTTACATTTTCTCTTTCTTAAAAAGAGAAACAATCATTACTTTCTTTTGAAAAGAAACCTACTTTTCTAAAAAAAAAAAAAAAAGAATACAAAATCATTATTTAAAAAAAATCCTCCATGTAAACTGGAAGATTTGATCACTGGTGCGTCTCTTTTCTTTTATGGTTTAATAATACCACCACAAATTTCACTTGCTGCCATTTGCATCAATGCGGATGACTCATTTGTGTGTGCTTGCTTCCTGTATTTACACGACAGGGCTACATGCTGACACCACTTGACTTCCCCATCGATTTCATCCAAAGCAAACCGCTCTTGGGGTAATATTAATCATAATCACACGGGCCTCGCGGGATAGATAGCCGGAGGGCGAGGGGACGAGGTGAATGAGTGAGGCGGAACGGGGCCCCTTCAAACAATGAACGCAGACACATTTTACTTGAACGATGACAATAGAAGAAGAAAATGGAAAGGAGGGGGTGGGGGAGGCTTGTTGACAGTACGCCGCCATAACATGAAGCACGAAAATGGCCCTTGGATGGTATATGTACACAAACACAGACACACAAGTAGGTCAAGGCGGTCGACGCTACCGCTACGGTCCCACATACGAGGCTCTGTCGTCGTTTCGTCACCGCGGCGGATTAGCTCGCGCCAGCCCTGCTTTGTCCTCACCGAGTACCGCAGTCTCTGCCGACTCGCCACGAAAACAACCGAACAGGTCAACCGCCAACATCCATCCATCCATCACGCGTCCAGCCCACATTACCTGTCTACTCGCTCGGCGTATCGCCTTCTCGGTGCCGCATCAACGCGGCGGCGTTCACCGGCGGTGCCAGGCGACCATTTCCAGCATTCTCCTCCGGGTCGCTCCAACCACAAGCGCGCTGTTGCCGCTTTGTTCACCGGGTAGCGCCGTTGACGTCCACCAGCCCGCCGCTGCTCATGTTAACCACGGAGCTGGTACGATGAGCAAAACACGCGTGGACACACACTAAGTGCCGAAAGTGCCTCAACGTTCCACGTACGACTGACGAGGAGGCTTTCGGGTAGCTTAGAGACCGTGCGCGTGCGTGCGTGCGTGACCGAGGGCGCGAGATAGCAAAATGGCGAACTCTAGCGGACATCAAAGTTTACAAAAATTACATTTAAAAAAATAATAATAAATAAAAACATTTTTTCGGAAAACCAGCATGCCGAAAATGAAAAAAAGATGAGGATGTCGAGGGAATACGTACGTCACTTTAAATTAAAAAAATATATACTTAAATTACCTTTCTTATGAAAATACACAATCATTCAATTTTGTCTGGAAATTATTTTTAACAAGTTTCTTAAAAGCGAAAAAAGAAATCAATATTATCTTAAAAGGAAAACTAAGTTTTTGTCTTTATAAAAAGTAAAACAAAAAAAAAAATCATTCAGCTGTCTTTCTTTAGGGCCTATCTCACTGGCAGAGACTGCAAGAGAACATATTGCTTTCGCGCTCTCACTAGGCTGACGTCTCACGGGGACATTCGCCTGGCAGTCGTCGTGAAGTAGCGGAGACGTCTCCAACATGTCTCCTCAGTCTCCAGCGGGTCTCAGAGATGTCGCAGATACCCCCAATCTGCCAAATCAGGGAGTTTCCAAAACGTCACCGAAAAAAAATGTGTTTGAATTTACTGTGACTTCTTGGTGACAGATAGTCTCTACTCTCGTCTCCAGTAGATGTCGCCAACTAGATTCAAGGCCAGTGAGGGGAGGTTTTGGGGGGGGAATTTGCTGTCTCAAAAAATGAGACATTAAAATCTCTTTCTTAAAAAGAAAAATAGTCGTTAGATTTTTTTTACCTTCTTAAAAAGAAAAAAACTTTTTCATAAAAAAAAAAATCAGTTTTAATTGAAAAAAAAAACATCTTTAAAAAACTTCATTTCCTTTAAAAATATATATATTTAAATCACATCAAAATCATGCAGCATTAAGAAAGGCTCTACTTTGGATTTCAATGTACGTAAGAACATCAAAAGAGTACTACCCTGACAACAGTACTCTTGACTTTAGCATTTTTTTTTTTTTTAAAGGAAAACATTTCCAATTTTCCAGGAAGGGGTGACATGTATTTTATTCGATAGCATCCCTAAATTGAAATCTGATGGAAATCCCTATTTAAAAAACATGGAAACTCATTTCAAAAGTTACAAAAAGATAGCCCCGAAGTAACTGTTCTCTGTCTGAAGTAGAATAATGTATTAGTGTAAATAAGGCTTTTAAAAACATGTCACTTTTCAAACATTTTTCCAGTGCGGCTCATACTCAGTACAAGGAAAATAACATTTTTATTGCTATCAGCTAGCGGAACCTCCACGTCTGTAGGCACTTTGGCGGCAGGAATGACGGATTTCATGTGTTCCACTGTCGACAGGAAGTCCAGCAATTAATTTACGGTCCATACATACGACGCAATATAATCCAGGCTTTCCCAAGCCTGTCATCGTCTCTTTGCAGTCACAAGATCCTAGCCTCTCTGTTTCTACGAGGGTAAGACTCGGCCACGATGATGTCGTCCGAATCGTCAGAGATGTCCAAGTCCTCCGAATAGGCGTCAAGGTCTCCCGCATCCAGCGCTGATTGGGTTAAACCAGAGACAAAGCAGATTGAAAAACGTAAATGACGAATGGAACACAAGTTCACACAATGTTCTCAGTGACCCCGTTTCAGGTCACAAGTGGCAACATATATGTGAATGATAGGTTCTTTCTTTTTCTACGAAAAATAGATTCGTAAATTAGCTGTTGACAGAAAACTGATATTATTAAACATTCATTGAGCGGCAGTATACATGTCCTGCCCACGCTGACGCCGACTCTGGAGCCAGGCCCGGAAGGCAAACTTTATTCGACTTTGCTAGGGCCATAAACGTCACGGCGAGTTAACGTTTCGGGCAAACAGGGCTCCGGTGAACGCCGGGAACACAGTGGAAATGTAGCCTTAACAATGCAAAAATAATAATAATAATTTCCCCATTAACCACAATTATTTACCTGTTCCATTCTATGTTCATTTTATTTTTGCAAATTCTCATGATTTTTTTAAACTCATTGAATGCTGTGGAGTGGCACGGTAGGGACTGGTTAGAGCGTCAGCCTCACAGTTCTGAGGACCGGGGTTCAATCCTCGGCCCCGCCTGCGTGGGGGGGGTTTGCATGTTCTCCCCGTGCCTGCGTGGGTTCTCTCCGGGCACTCCGGTTTCCTCCCACATCCCAAAAACATGCATCAATTGGGGTCTCTAAATTGCCCGTAGGTGTGAATGTGAGTGCGAATGGTTGTTGATTTGTACATGCCCTGCGATTGGCTAGCAACCAGTTTAGGGTGTACCCCACCTCCTGCCCGATGATAGCTGGGATAAGCTCCAGCACGCCCGCGACCCTAGTGAGGAGAAGCGGCTCAGAAAATGGATGGATGGATGAATGTTGTGGAAGTTTATACATGTCAACTGGAATCCAACCTTTTATTGACATTGGAAACCTATGTTTCTGGTGAAAGAAGAGAGTCGGCTCTTTTTTTTAGGTAGGTTTGGTGCTTATATCGTCACAGAAGACAATATTCTGTGGGTCTTGAAAAGTCAAAGTCTCAGTCAGAATATTCAAAAACAGCCAGAAGATATTAGCAATATGGGGAACTCTGCTTTGAAAACGGCATTTTCATTTTTATTAGTAGTATTGATTATTTTGGTATTTTTAGGAATGGACCTTAACTTGTAGCACTCATTGGAGTGAAAATTATTTGGTGACATCTTTAAAAAAAAATAATAATAATAATTTCCTGCAATTTATATGGTTTTATTAATCTTTTTCATGGAAATTATTTTTATTGGATTTTTTTAACCTCATGTTTTTTTAGCTATAGATAACATGTATGATTATAATCACTTACTTCTTAGTAATATTACTACCTGTGCAGTATTTTAAATGTTTTCTCCTATATGTTGATGATTTTTTTCAAACTAATTATGTCGACGTTTTCGTACATCCTGTCAGTTTTAGTACAGTGGAAAATGGTACGTAGCAAACTCATCTACCTGCCTGCGTGACTCGGGATCTCATTCGCTCCAATCAAGCACCCACAGAAAGCGACCCATGGACATGCGCAACTGCATTCATCAGACGCAAATGGTAATTTTCTCCCTCTAACCTTTAGAAGACGTTAGCGATCGATGAGTCCTGGAGACAGGCCGCGGCGCTTCCTCCTCGTCCGACCTCCTTTTAGCTGATGCAGCAGTTGTGTTGTTTTCAAACTCTGATGACGCTCCCCTTGGCAAATGGTTTACACATGTAAAGGACCCTGAGCTGTAACACACACAGGACTTTGTTGTAAAATAAAAGGGAATGAGTGTTTATTCAGGAGTGTGCAGGTGTGTCACCTCTGAGCGATGTGTTGAGTGCGAGCCAGGTGGCCCCTGAACGCAGCCTGGATGCTGACCAAGGAGAACTCATCCAGGGCTCCTCCATCCAGCAGATTGGTGCGATCCCCAACCTGAAGAGCCTTTGGAAAAAACAGTTTTTATTGACATTAGAGGTGCAACAATTAATCGACAACTTTTTTGATAATTGATTAATCGTTGCGATCCATTGTTTAACTTAAGATTGCCCGCATCCTCTAATTTCAGCCTCTGAACAGTAGATATTCTGAATGCAGACTGATTATCTTCCGTGTTTATTCAAAATAAAACATTTGCAAACATCTGCTTTGACTTTGGAAAACAATGATCAACATTTTCCCCTATTTTCTGACATGTTATGGGACAAACCGTACCTGAATCATAACCAACCTAAAGAAATTCACTTGCAGAACAATTTGTCCAAATTTGACTGAATTTCCATATTTTTAAAAATTTTGTCAAGAACATTAATGCGGGACAGTTACTGCAGTATATTTTGTAATTGGATAAAAACAATTCTGCATACTGTTCAATTGCACAACCTTCATAGTAACGACGACCTTCCCAACATGGCCGCCACGTAGGCACGACAATCAGCCGGACTGCCGTAGTGTTAATACCTATGCCCGGGAAGGTAAATAGAAGACGTTGTGTGAGGTCAAGTGACTTTCTTGTGTCGTTTGATTGGTGAACTCGACTTAAACGTCAGTCGCACTTAAATTGGATTGGCGCAAACAGCGCCCCATGCGGAAGTCGAAGTGGTAGTCTCGCGCACGAAATAGTTGATAAATAAGCAATAATTGATAAATAAAAGAAGCGAGCGACATTTTGATCATTATAACAGGGTAAAAGTACCGTTACTTCTTAGCAGTAGAACCAGGGGGAGTGTTTTTTCTGGTCTCGTCAACTCCTGTGACTTACCCAAAGCAAGTTCCGAGAGCACAGTCCCCGCCCCCCGAGTAAAAACTCATGAGATCTATACGATTCACGTAAATGGCCTATTTTGAATTCAAAGCAGCGAATTTCACCGAAAGGCGATTGATTTGCATGTATGAATTTTCTTCATGGTGGCCGTACTGGCAAGTAATGTCAGAGGTCGGATTCCCCCGGATTATGCCTTTTTTGATGGTACAGTTTTGCTGTGCAAGAGGGTAGTTTGAAATACTCCCTCTGCTTATTTTTTATTATTTTTATTTTATTTTTTTATTATTATGATGTTAGGCGGCACAGTGGACGACTGGTTAGAGCGTCAGCCTCACAGTTCTGAGGACCTGGGTTCAATCCCCGGTCCCGCCTGTGTGGAGTTTGCATGTTCTCCCCGTGCCTGCGTGGGTTTTCTCCGGGCACTCTGGTTTCCTCCCACATCCCAAAAACATGCATTAATTGGTGACTCTAAATTTCCCGTAGGTGTGACTGTGAGTGCGAATGGTTGTTTGTTTGTATGTTTGTGCCCTGCGATTGGCTGGCAACCAGTTCAGGGTGTACCCCGCCTCCTGCCCGATGACAGCTGGGATAGGCTCCAGCACGCCCGCGACCCTTGTGAGGAGAAGCGGCTCAGAAAATGGATGGATGCATATTATGATGTTTATTTAAAATGCAGCCGGACAGAAAAAGGTTTTAGGGGACAGACAAAGGGACAGAACGGACAAGGGGAATATGGGTGCGAAACAACGCAGAGCAATAATTAGTGTAGATATGTGACCATAAGTCACGTTACAAAAGTCAAATCATCTTCTTATTTGTGGACGGGAGGGACACCTGGTGAGGACATGCAACAACTAACCAATCGGACAAGATGAGAGTGGACCGAAAATGGCAGGACAGGATGTGGGAAATGAGCAAAGGAGCGCTACTGATGCGTGGTGTGGTGGGATGCTTTTATATTGTCTAAACACCTGTGAGAACCTGTGAGTTGATATGTTAATATAACCTGTGTTATTATTAGTGGTCCCAGCACAAGCAATTAAAGTCTATAGCATGTCTATGGAACTTATTAGTGAATCCTATCACATGCATGTTAGTTAACTGGTCTATGGAGTTGCTGTGCCCGCACATAGAGTCCCTCCACCAGTCCCAGAGGGAGGGGCATGGGTACAGGGCAAATGACATTATTTTCCATAGTTTCCTCGCAGCGCCACCTTGTGGTGTAATCTATTAATTTGTCTGAGATTTTGAAAAAGTTAGACTCATAGTTACATTTTTGAACATATAAAATAACTTCGAATTAATCACGTAGTAGAAGTAGCTCTCAGGTTCGAAAAGGTTGGTGAGAACAACATCACTCCCTCTCGTGTGATATTGATTGATTGATTGTCATTTATTTGGTTCTGTTTATCATGAAAAAAATACCAAATAAACAATAATAATCAACTAATCGACAGTAATCTGGGGGGCGGGGGGGGGGGGGGGATTCGCAATAAAATTTAATACAAAATACATTATATCCAGTTATCAGATTAATAGATGGCATAATCAATAGAATAATTGACTGTAAAATATCTGACAGTGATACACAAATGTTACATGTTAGCACATTTCTGGTTAATTATACCTTCAGCCATCTAGTGGAAGCATTTAATTGTTCTTCACGATACATCTCTAGCATAACTAGATGAACACAAATACAATATCTGTACCACACACATAATTTTTGGAACAAAGAAGTGAAATTGGATCATTTCAGCATTGCCAAGCGTCAAGAGTCAGGTTACATACCTGACTTTTGTACTTCCTCTTGTTTGTATGGATGTCTGGATCTGGCTTCAGACGTTCATGTTCCTCTTCCTCTTCTTTATCATCGTCATCTTCGTCCGCCTCGTCCTGAACTGTGCCAGCATCACAGGGATCATTTCTTTCCTCCTTTAGAGTTTGGACTAGTGTCCCCAGCTGCCTCAGCTCCTGTCTGAGAAACACCAATAGAAGCGCAATAAATCCAGTGTTTCACACTAATGGTTTTTAAAGGTGCAATGCCATCAAAACTCTTTGTTGTTTTTTCCTTATCTTTGATTTCCTTTTATTGGGTTTACAGGACAATTTGGGTAGGAAATGCCCAGGATGCACTTTTTCAAGAAATTCTAGTGGGTCTTTTCGCCTGGCAATTAAGACGGCTGGCTGGATTTCTCATTAATATTTGATATGTAAATAAGCTTTGCTTAGATTGGATCACTGTTTTCCTTAATATAAATATGAAAAAAAGATTGGTCCTCACAATTTCTGAGCGACAGTCTTGTGGCAGCCAAGCGTTCATAGCGACACTGCGTTAGATCCTTCGATGTTGGGTCTTACTATCACTGTGAAGCACAATTCACCAAGCGTTGGATTGCTCGCCCACTACTAAGGGAACGTGAGCTGAAATGACACTTGGCAACTCACACCCGCACAACTGATATTGTACTTTATCACTGTTATAAAACCATAAAGATATATAGAGATAGAGGAGCAATCAAGGAAGAATCAGATTGCTACAGAGAGGAGACGTGGGTGGGAAAAAAAAGGGGGGGTTATTTGGAGGCTCGTCCGCCGCTCCCATTCACGATGTAACCAGCGCGGTACATGCATCGCTCGCGTATATTTTGGCGACAATGACTGCAAGCTTCGCTATTTCACCCAAAATTACATACGTTATGAATAGTGTAGGGCATCGAGAATCGAGAACCGATTGGAACTGGGACTAACGTTCCGGTTCGCCCGGAATCATTCAAATTAAAAAAATTCAGTTTCCAGTTACGATACCTACTCCGACGACCCCGAAGAAGAAGTGGCAAATATCAACGAAGAAGCGGCGAAAACCAACGAAGAACGCACACGAAGACATGCTTGTGCCCAACGGCGGCGGCCAACAAAAGTGTGTCTTAACTTTGTTAAAATGAAGTGCAACACTTGGAATAAGATTATATTGTGCAAATTAAGATTATATTGTGCAAATTATATTGACGCGCTCCGAGCCTCAGCCTACACAGCGCGGAGCTTCAGTGAAGTCAACTCTCAGTCAAATAAGTGAAACAATAAAATACGTCTTTGCCAACATAGAGACAGCTAACAAGTTACACGGTTGGTTGCACTTTTGCACTGATAGTTTTTAGCGTTTATTTTAGTACTCAAACCAAAATAGGAGCCGATGACAGAAAAAAAAAAAGCTTAACATTGAGCCAAAACTTCACTGTAGCAAATTTACATCACATTGAATTGGGGCAAAATTCACAAACACTAACCTTGTGCCTCATCGGTGGGTAAGGAAAGGAATCAACGTTTTATAGCATTTGGTTTCGTCCATTAAAAAAATAAAATAAAATAAAAAGTAATCACCAGTGCCACCAGTTACTTTTCGTGCCAAAAAATGCTGAGTTCCGCTGTGTACCCATTTTTTTGTATGGCTTGGTAGCGGCCACTCGGCTAAGTCGGTCGCTCAAAACCCGTTAATGCACTTCCAAGTGTGTGTGGAAGCTTCAGTTTACGAAGTCATCTTCCACGAAATGGGCCCGAACACAGCACAATTGTAGTTCTGAAATGCTTGGGGAATTTCTACCAAGATAAATTAAAGCCATTTATTCCTCAACTCCTCTGCGTTTGACAGGTGATGTAAAGTTTAAGCTTTGCACAAGACGCTGTCGCTCAGCCATTTTTTCCGAGATGAATGGATAGGCAGTAATCACAAAATGGGCAGGTACTTGAATAAGAAGTAACTTATCTACTGTCGTTTTGCAAGCCTTATGACGTTTATTGGCTTTTGCATTCAATCGACAAACCTCATATATGTCCAAATTTAAACCATCTCACAGAATCATTTTTGACCTGTTATACAGTACTTCATACAGTGGAAAAATGGATTTTGACAGCATGGAACCTTTCTGGTCATGATAATTATATACTCAACACACACACACACTTTTATCAAACTACAACCAAGGATAAAATTTTTTTTTAGTACTTTTACACACCCTAATTCTTGTCGTGCTGAATTTAACGTATTTTGAGGGGGCGGGCTTGTCTCTCGCAAATGAGTGATGGTGAACGCCACCCCATACACTGCTGGGCTGATAGCGAGTACAGCTTTTGTTACCATAACGACCGGAAGCTAGGCGTTGAAACTAGCCGAGCGGCTTCCACTTGCGGAAGCAAAGCTCAAAATGTGGGGGAGAAAAAAGCAAGCGCCCGTAAAAACAAAAGAAGCATTTTCATTTGCGGAGGCAGCTCTTCATACACAATACTTCATGGCGCACACAGTGAACAAATTGCATAACACAAAGCACTTTTTCAGACACTATTTGTATACAAGGTATTAAGGTGTCCAAATACAAAACCTACTCGTACTGCCGTTGCTCTATTTCTAGTTGGCAACGCCATTGTTCAACCTCTTTTTCTTTTTCGCTCCTCAGCTGTTCCACTTCTTCCCTGCAAAAGGCAAGCACACACTATCCAAATGGAGGACAAGCTGACGGCACGTATGACGCGTACGACATCCGACGTACTGGTGTCGCCTTTGCTCTAGTTCTCGCTCGCTCGTCTGCTCCCTTCTCCAGCGTTCCAGTCGCTTTTCGAGCTCTTCTTTTTCCTTCCTCAACTCACCCACTTCATCGCTGCGGACAACAATACACACGTTAACCTCACCACTGAAATAATAACGCAGCAGCTTTAGCGTGTTAATAGTAATAGTAAATCTCCTGAAATTTCCTTCAGACTTTCAGTTCTTAGTCGGTGACTGTGAAAATCATTAAGTGTAAGGCCAGCATTAGGCTGGCGTGCTAGCTAATACTATTGATGATTCCTCGTAGTAATGGTGGGACCAAGAGTAGAAGTATAACAAGTATTACCGGTAGTAATAGTAGCACTCGTGGTCGCAGTAACAACAGTAGTACTAGTAGTTGTAGTGGCAGTGGTAATAGTAATATAGTAATAGTGGTACTAATATTGGGTGTATTAATAGTAGTAGTAGCAGTAGAAATTGTTACAGTGGTAGTAATATTAGCAATAGTACTAGCAGTAGTAATAGTAGTAGTTGGAGTTATCGTAGTAGTTGGAGTGATAGTAGTAGTAATAGTTATGTAGTTATAGTAGTAGTTAGGGATATTCAATTCCACTTATTTTCAGACCAATACCAATGTGAGTATTCACTTGAGTACTCATCAATACAAAGGACCGATACCACAAGTACTTTTTATACATCAAATTTTAATTAACACAATGACAGATAATAGTGAACAAATACCTCTTTCTTTCTGACACACACGATGACTCACTAAGTTGTGAAACTGACGCAGGGTAGTGCCAACTACTGGTGAGGAGGATTTACACAATGTCAGATTTGTTTTTGCCCAAGTATCGGGGTCTGGTATCGGCAAACTTCACGAGTGCCTGATACCTTGAATTAGGCTACTATCGGCCTGATACCTTCTACTGGTACTCGCCCATCCCTAGTAGTAGTAGTAGTAGTGATAGTAAAATACATAGAAGTAATAGTTTTAGTAGTATAAGTAGTAATAGTCAAAGACATAGAAATAATAGTTGTAGTAGTAATTGTACAAGAAGTCATTGGCTCTAATTAGACTGTGCAGGTCTATAAGAAATGCTAATGTTAGATGTGTGTGCACATATTCAACATACTGGTGCTGCCGTCGTGACTTTTCCTCCGCTTCTTCCTGTTGAGTCATCAGCCGTCTCACTTCCTCGCTGCAAAAACAATCATCACACGTTCAACACGGAGGAGGACAACCGACAAGACACTGGCGTCGACGACCTCACTCACTCTTTATTGGTCAGCGTCTCCTGCAACTGCATTGTCTCCGCCTCCAGTAGTTCCACACGTCCTCGCAGGGCCGACACGTCGTCCTCATCTGCGGTCTCCGTTCCCGCGTCCACGCTGTCCATGGGCGTGGTCTGGACTGCCAGGTCCAGAAGCTGACGTGGCATGGTCTGAACACCGCGGTGCACAAAGTTGGTGGGCGTGGTCTGACACGCCTGCTCCAATCGATTTCTTGCTTTCAATGCGTTTCTCTCTTCCAGCCTCTGATTGGACAGAGTGGGTGATGATGTCACACAATGCACACAAAGCTGTATTATTGTTTCAACAGGCCATCCATCCATTTTCTACCGCTTATCCGAGGTCAGGTCGCGGGGGCAGTAGTTTTAGCAGGGACGCCCAGACTTCCCCCTCCCCAGCCACTTCGTCCAGCTCTTCCGGGGGGATCCCGAGGCGTTTCCAGGGCAGCTGAAAGACATAGTCTCTCCAGCGTGTCCTGGGTTGTCCCCAGGGTCTCCTCCCGGTGGGACATGCTTGGAACACCTTACCGTGGAGGCGTCCCGGAGGGATCCAAATCAGATGCCTCAGCCACCTCATCTGGCTCTTCTCGATGTGGAAGAGCAGCGACTCTACTCTGAGATCCTCCCGGATGACCGAGCTTCTCACCCTATCTCTAAGGGAGAGCCAGGACACCCTGCGGAGGAAACTCATCCCAGCCGCTTCACACTCGGCTGCGAACTGCTCCAGTGAGAGTTGGAGATCACAGCTTGATGAATCCAACAGAACCACATCATCTGCAAAAAGCAGAGATGCAATACTGAGGCCACCAAACCGGACCCCCTCCACGCCTCGGCTGTGCCTTGAAATTCTGTCCATAAAAGTTATGAACAGAATCGTTGGACTCCGCCAGCCTTGGCGGAGTCCAACCCTCACCGGGAACGAGTCCGACTTACTGCCAGATATGCGGACCAAACTCTGACTCTGGTCGTATAGGGATCGAACAGCCCGTATCAGGGCGTTCGGTACCCCATACTCCCGAAGCACCCCCCAACAGGACTCTCCAAGGGACACGGTCGAACGCCTTCTCCAAGTCCACAAAACACATGTAGACTGGTTGGGCGAACTCCCATGCACCCTCGAGGACCCTGCCGAGGGTGTAGAGCTGGTCCTGTGTTCCATGGCCAGGACGAAAACCACACTGCTCCTCCTGAATCTGAGATTCGACTTCCAGACGGACCCTCCTCTCCAGCATCCCTGAATAGACCTTACCAGGGAAGCTGAGGAGTGTGATCCCCCTGTAGTTGGAACACACCCTCCGGTCCCCGTTCTTAAAAAGGGGGACCACCACCCCAGTCTGCCAATCCAGAGGCACTGTCCCCAATGTCCATGCGATGTTGCAGAGGGCAGATGTTTCAACAGGGCAAAACAGATATTCTCTCCAACAGGAACATTTCATTTTCACTTAGAGGACATAAACTGGAAAAGCAATCAAATATTTTTCAGATGGATTATTCCACCGATTATCTTCTTTTCCCTTCAGCTTGTCCCGTTAGGGGTTGCCACAGCGTGTCATCCTTTTCCATGTAAGCCATGGAAGCCATCTCCTGCATCCTCCTCTCAAACACCAACTGCCCTCATGTCTTCCCTCACTACATCTATCAAAGTTCGATTTAATCTTGCTCTCGCTCTCTTGCCTGGCAGTTTCCTCATCCTCAGCATCCTTCTACCAATATACTCACTATCCCTCCTCTGGATCTGTCCAAACCATCGAAGTCTGTTCTCTCTAACTTTGTCTCCAAAACATCTAACCTTGGCTGTCCCTCTGATGAGCTCATTTCTAATTTTAGCCAACCTGGTCACTCAGAGACCGAACCTCAACATCTTCATTTCCGCCACTTCCAGCTCTGTTTCCTGTTGTCTCTTCAGTGCCACTGTCTCTAATCCGTACATCATGGCTGGCCTCACCACTGTCTAATAAACTTTGCCCTTCATCCTAGCAGAAACTCTTCTGTCATACCTGACACATTCCTCCACCCTTTCCAACCTGCTTGGATCCATTTCTGCACTTCCTTACCACACTCACCAGAGCGCTGGACTGTTGACCCCAAGTATTTAAAGTTGCTATCTCTTCTCCTTTTAGCCTCACTCTTCCCCCGCCAACCCTCTCATTTATGCACATATATTGTTTTACTTTGGCTAATCTTCATTCCTCTCATTTCCAGTGCATGCCTCCATCTTTCTAACTGTTCCTCCACCTGTCCCCTGCTTTCACAGCAGATCACTATGTCATCTGCGAACATCATGGTCCATGGGGATTCCAGTCTCACCTCATCTGTCAGCCTATCCATCACCACTGCAAACAGGAAGGGGCTCAGGGCTGATCCTTGATGCAGTCCCACCTCCACCATAAATTCCTCGGTCACACTACCAGCACACCTTACCACTATTCTGCTGCCCTCATATATGTCCTGTATAATTCCAAAATACTTCCACTCCAGACTTCCTCATGCAGTACCACAGTTCCTCTGTGGCTACTGTCACAGAGCTTTCTCTAGATCTACGTAGACACAATGTAGCTCCTTCTGACCTTCTTTTACTTTTCTAAAACCCCAATTCCAATGAAGTTGTGACATTGTGTTAAACATAAATAAAAACAGTATACAATGATTTGCAAATCACGTTCCACCTATATTTAATTGAATACACTACAAAGACAAGATATTTATATTTTTGAAATCATTGTATTCTGTTTTTATTTACGTTTAACACAACATTCCAACTTCATTGGAATTGGGGTTGTATCAAGAACTTGATGGGCAGAAATGCATCTGTGGTACTCCTTCTAGGCATGAAACCATACTTTTGCTTGCAAATACTCACATGCACTCACATGCTGCACTATTTGCATATACTGGCCACTCATGCCAGAGTAGCATCTGCTCCATTTGCACACTGATTGAGGAGTATCTGTAACATTTGCACAACCAACATTGTCCCAGATGATCGCACTACTCGTCACTTTAAACCGCATACTGTCCTTGAAGTCTCAGCGCCCTTTGCACAATGGTCATTGCACCAGACTATTGCAATATTAGTAATTCGAACTGCTCTAAGTGCTAGAGGACTCTGCATCTTTTTGCACAATTGTTTTTTGTCAATGTCTTTATGTCCCCAAAGTTTTCTGTAAATTGACTGTCTGTTGTACTAGAGCGGCTCCAACTACCGGAGACAAATTCCTTGTGTGTTATGGACATACTTGGCAAATAAAGATGATTCTGATTCTGATTCTGATCTGTCCTGAGTCTAGCCTCCACTACTCTTTCCCATAACTTCATTGTGTGGCTTATCAACTTTATTCCTCCATAGTTCCCACAGCTCTACACATCACCATTGTTCTTAAAATGGGCACCAGCACATTTTTCCTCCATTTCCTCTCTCACCTGCTAGTTCTTCATCCTCTTTAGTGCCTTTCTAACTTCCCCTTTACTAATCATTGCCACTTCCTGGTCCACCACATTTGCCTCTTCTACTCTCCCTTCTCTCTCATTTTCCTCAGTCATCAATTCCTCGAAGTATTCTTTCCATCTATCCAGCACACTACCGGCACCAGTCCACACATTTCCATCTCTATCCTTATTCACCCTAACCTGCTGCACATCCTTCCCATCTCTATCCCTGTGTCTGGCCAACCTGTATAGATCTTTTTCTCCTTCTTTAGTGTCCAACCTGGCATACATGTCATCATATGCCTCTTGTTTGGCCTTTGATAATATCTATGACTTTGCAACTTTGTGGCTTTAAAAGGTGAGCCCTGCGCTATTGAGTGGCGTGTGGGTCATCGATACCTTAAACAAAAATTGGCTTCCAAACCAACCTTTCCCCACTTCTTTTCCCTAATTAAACATTACATTTATAGATAATTTTGAAAAGGTATTTGTGATTATATACTTTTTTTTATTTCAGTCAAAATGTTTTAGGTAAATTGCCTGTTTGAATAAAGTATATTTTTAATGACAGTTCCAACTCACCTTCTCCAGTTCAAGCAGTCTCCTCAAGAGCCTGTATTTGCTCCACTCTTTGTAACCTACAACACACACACACACACACACACACACACACGCATTTTATCAATATTAACAAAGATTATTATTTAGAGCAATTCATAACATACAGCTGAACCTCTCAAGTCGAACATGATCTGTTCCGGGACTTCCAAAGTAATGTTTTAAAGGGACATATTGACTAAAATGAAAATGTTTTAATACAGTATCTTGTATAGAAATAGTTGGGTCTCTGGCGTGCTTGTCTACCCGTGAAGTGACAAATTAAACTAAGTAAATACATCTTATGCTAGCCAGCTATTTCCAAAGATGAGCAAGCTGTTCTGAATTTTGCCGTATTGTAACATAACAGCATGGCTACTTTACATAATCTCGCCCCCACACGAGTTTCTTCCTATACCCATGATTTAGCCATTTTCAAGCGACAACTGGACTACGGTACATGCAAAACACTTTGATGGACAAAGCTAAACAGAGCTTATATATTATTGGATGTACATGCACCTTCCTCTGTACCTAGTTGTCATGGTAACAAATATAAATAACTGAATTAAAATATGAGGATGAATTATTCATTAATATTATCATGAACTCTTAATTGGTCAATTGATTTATAAATAATATAATATTTGTCAAATGAAAGTGTACATATGTAATAATTGGTTATTTTAATTTAAATTACATAGTTAAAAAATTATATATAAACATATATATATCATGAATGAGAAATGACTTCAAGTATTTTATCCTGGCATTTTTTAATACACATTGATTTTATTAAATAATTGGTCAATATTTTACTTTTTTTCTTCTTTTTTTTAAGCTCATTCCTTTTAAAAAATAAAATGTTTGCCCACCCCTGCATATGGTATTCTTGATTTGTACTGAATAAGTATGAATTGTAGAATTACAAATGGAGTGTAGAATTACAAGATGAAGTGTGCAGCGAAAAAATCCACCACATAGAACGGAACTCCTTCATGTATGATGTTACAGCGTCCATTTTATTGAATGTGTGAAAACCTTTGATGCCAGAGGCGGGGCTCTCTGTGTCCAGCTCCTCCCTCAGCGAGGCATTGTCCAGCTGCAGCTGCTTGAGGTCCTCGGACAGACGCAGCACGGTGGAACTTAGCGCCTTCTGCTGCCTACGGAACACTCTACTCTCTGACATGCCACTGAAATAAAAAAGGAAAAAAACAGGCAATAGAGGACCAATTTCAATTGAATTCATTCATTATGACTAATTTTTATATAAATAATTTATTTCATGATCATGTCCCCTTGCTATTTATGGGGGTCTGGCAAAAGCCCACGGGTAATTGATGACCCCCCCACCCCCCACCCCTAAAATGGTTTAGAATTGTCGATAGATGCCACAAAATGGTGACAGAGTACTGTTTTCTATTAGACAGGGCAATTCAATGTTTGTCCAGATTATTTAACTTTTTTTTTTTTTAATTGAACCTTTTGCACATCATAGTTTTAAGACCTAATTATTCAACTTTATATTGTTTTTTGAAGTATTTTTATCACCTTGTTTCAGGTACATCTGTTCAGTTATATTAGCTAAGTAATTGTTTGATATTTTATCTTATTGATTTTGTTTCTACATCTTAAGTTATTTTGGGGGAACACTGAAAATGTGTAATTTAAAACCAATAAACACCATTAAAAATTTAAATTAAAAATTGTTAATTGTTTTTCAATTGGTAATAAAATCCTAATTTATATTAGAAATAATTGAAACAAATGATATTGATGTTCTTTACTAATTGGGAAATGAAAGTAAATCTTTATATTTGAATGTAAGCACAATTGGCATCAAAAACAACAAACCATATGGAAAATAAGAAATAAACAATAAGAAATCCCCATAAAGGTTGTATATTTAAAAAAATGAATAACTTCAGTGATGGTAACAATTCTATAAGCACACCCCATGAAATTCTGCATAATAATAATCATAATAATATATTAGCAAATATATTATTAAAATCTTTAATTATGATTTCTAAAATAGTGTTGATAATTATTAAATATTATTATAAAGATTAAGCTAACTCAAGGACTCACAATGAATTGTAAGTAATAGCAATTGTCTAATAAATGCCCAGTGCTCTCTGCAGGTAACTAAACACCCACCCACAGTATGTATGACAGTTAAGAATGTCAAAAAGTGTGACATTTGCCATCAGCCACCCATTTTATCTTTTACCACTAAAGAGCGAGTAGTTTTACTGTATTTTAGTCTAAGTTAATGATGTTTTATGCTTGCAATAACAAAAGCACACTAAAGTAGCATTATGGTGTTATACAGGAGGCAAACCTCTTCTCTGAATCTTCCAAAAGCAACTTCAGTCTCTGGATCTGAAAGATGAAGAGTCATGTCCCATCGATGCATTAATGTGTCCCAATACTTTTATCCATATTGTGTGTGACAGAGGCCATTTCTATTTACCTCTTCAAAATAGTTCTTCACAGTCATCCTCATCTCCTGGAGGTTGGTGGCCCTCAACTCACTCTGCAGGTTACTGGGGTATAAAATGTAATATTGTTCTTAATATTAGCATAAAAAAAGCAAGTGCCGTAAGACATTACCCGATGGCGTTCTCCCTCTCTCGACACTGCTGCTCCAGCTTCAGTATTCTCTGCTTCAGCCCGTTTGCCACCTGCGTGCATGGACTCCATTTTGATTTAGGATTCATTTTAATTACAAAAAAAAAAAAAAAAAAAAAAAAAAAAAAATAAGCCAATTTCCACACATTACACTCACCACACTGCCCTCATGCTTCTTGTCAACCAAGCTGCGAATGTACTCGGACCTCTGTGGAGAGATGCGTTAAAAGGCTTGCCACTCTATTACGTCTCTTTGTGATAAATGAAATTTTAGTTACAAGTGAGACTACCCCCAAAATGCCCCAGGTAGAAAAAAGACAAAATCCCATTTAATTGCACAAATTAAAATAATACTACAATAAAACGCCCAAAAACTGCTTAGTTTAAAACAGGACTACCATAAATCCCGCCAAAGTAGCGCATGTTAAAATAATACCATTGTAAATCTATAATAAATAAAGTTGCGCAGCTAAAACTAAGAACACTGTAAATGCCGCCCAAAGTTGCAAATGTTGAAATAAGACAACCATAAAATCCCCAAAAGTTGCTTAGTTTAAAACTAAACTACCGTAAAACCCCAAAACTTGCACAGGGTAAAATAAGACTAGATTAAGTTCACCAAAAGTTGTGCAAGTTAAAATAACAGTACCGTAAAACCCATATAAATTGATCCGGTTAAAATTATACTACCATACAGTAAATCACACCAACATTCCCACGTTAAAATAAAAATAATGTAAATCTCCAAGACGTTGCGCAGCTAAAAATAAGATCAACTTAAATTCCCAGAAAGTTGCAAATGTTAAAATAACATTAGTGTAAAACTCAAAACAGTTGTGCAGGTTAAAATGTGACTACCGTAAACCCCACCAAAAGTTGATATTTTAAAAATAAGACTCCCATAAATTCCCCAAAAGATGCACAGGTTAAGAAAAAACTATCATGAATCCCCAAGAAGTTGCCCATCTAAAAAAAAAAAAAAGATACCGTAAATCATCCCCGCGCCCCCAAAATTGCACAGATTAAAACGACACTACTGTAAATCCCCAAAGGTTACGCATGTCAAAATAATACTACAGTAGACTCCAGTTTTTACGTTCTAAGCAACTGATTTTGTTCCAAAAACTGCACCTAAAAATGCAATTACATTCGTGGGATCCAGGAGTTCCTCCAGCTGCTTCTCTCTTTTCGCGTTGTCCTCCTCCAGACGCCGAAGTTTTACTTTCATCTTCTGGTTGTCAGACTTCTGCTCTTGGAGACTCTGCAGGCCATCAATGGTGACAAGTTATATCAGACACACACAGAATTGTACTGACAGGTGTGCCTCAAATGTTTTTAACAAATAAGGTGACCAAAATAATTACAAAAAAATGAAGTGTCAGCAGAGCGTTAAGTTGAATCTCATTAAATAGCGGAAGTGTACCTAATAAAGTGGTCGAGAAAACAACCACTCATTAATTTAGCATTAGGGGAAGTGCAAAACCACATCCTATTAGCATGTGCTTTTCACGGCTGTTACATCTTCTGAAGCGCTAATTTTGCGGGATCTCTACATGAAAGAGAGTCTTTTTCCCTGTCCTTTCTTTGCCGTGTAAGGCAATAGAGTTCATTAAAATTTCACCCCAAATATGTGAGTTTTACCTTCTTAAGGAGCGTGATCTCATTATGCATTTCCTCCTTCTCTCTGGCAGCTGTAAGGAAGCCAGGGCAAAAATGAAGGGACTCATATCGCACACAGTCGCGACCGCTCACGCTTCCCAACGGACCGAGGCCTCCGCTTACCGTTGGGAGCCGTGTGATGATGTTGCCTGGTGGCCAAGGTGTGCCTTGGAAACTCTGGTGTCATGTCCCACTCCAATCTTAGATCTAAAAAATAACAAAAGGATGAAGAAAAGTTGTGGCGGTTTGGACTATCGTAAATCCTTGAACATTACCTCAGGTTAATGTGGAATAACCAGTAGGGGCCCAAAAAGTTGCATGTTAAAATAAGACTACCATAAATTTCCCAAAAGTGTAGCAGGTTAAAATAAGACGATCATAAATCCCCAAAAAATTGGGAGGGTGAAAACATCCATCCAGCCATCCATTTGCTGAGCCGCTTCTCCTCACTAGGGTCGCGGGTGTGCTGGAGCCTATCCCAGCTATCATCGGGCAGGAGGCGGGGTACACCCTGAACTGGTTGACAGCCAATCGCAGGGCACATACAAACAAACAACCATTCGCACTCACAGTCACACCTACGGGCAATTTAGAGTCTCCAATTAATGCGTGTTTTTGGGATGTGTGAGGAAACCGGAGTGCCCGGAGAAAACCCACGCAGCCACGGGGAGAACATGCAAACTCCACACAGGTGGGGCCGAGGATTGAACCCCGGTCAATCCCCAAAAGTGGCACAAGTGTAAACAAGACTCCTTTAAATCCCCATAAAGTTTCTTCATTTAAAATAAATCCACCAAAAGCTGCACAGCTGAAATAAAAGTACCATAAATCACTCAAAGGTTGCACCGATTAAAAATAAAAGACTACCATAAATACCCCAACAGGCCTGCATGTTGAAATAAGACTACTGTAAATTCCCCCCAAAAGTTGCTCCATTTAAAATAAACCAAACATAAATCACAGAAAGGTTGCTCAGGTTAAATTACTACTACCATAAATCCCAAAGAGGTTGATCACTATAAGACTACCATAAATCTCCCAAAAGTTGTGCAGGTTGAAATACGACTACCGTAAATCCACCTAAAATTGTGCAAGTTAAAGTACGACGACCGAAAATTCCCCAAAAGTAGCAAAGGTTAAAAAAGACCACTGTAAATCCTCCAAAAGTTGCATGGGTTAAAACAAGACTATCATAAATATCCCCTAAAGTTGCAGTTTAAAATAAGACTACTGTGTCATCATCGTGACTGGCAACACAAACAACAAAGAAAGAGGGTGCAAGTCCCGCCGTGGGAGCTCCACTGGTGTTGTGAACATTTACCGTGATGGTTGCTGAGGGACGTGAAGCGAGCCGAGCCAGTCTCCCCGCCGGGAGTGTCGCAGAGGGACGTCCTCGGCAGCTTCCAGGCCGACACCGCTGCTTTCCTGGGGTTCACGTTCAGGCTGGAAAGGTATGGGGACCCTGCGTGAGAAAGCGTGGAAATTCGCTACATTTTCAGTTTACATTCTAGTTAAAAAAAAAATAAAGTGGAAGAGGACTCACTGAGAGCATGAGGCGGCTTCCCTGGTTTCTTCTTTGGTGTCTGAACGAAACCAACAGCACAAGAATGAATTGAAATGATACATTTGCATATAAAGAGGAATTACATTGTGAATTATGTGCTTTACCTTTTTCAAATAATCACCAGAGTACGAGAAGCCATTGTCGGGCTGAATTGCAAAGAGAAGTGCATTAGTAGCAGCATCTTCAGCATAATCAGTGGTGCGGCAATACATAACGTGGGAATAACCCCACAAAAAAACACCAGTCACACACAATGGATGGATGAGAGCATACATGCACTTCTTTTTAATTCAATATTAAAAAGGGTTCCTATATTTTTATTTTGTAATTAAGTGTATAGCGGCATGGTGGCCTCACAGTTCTGAGGACCCGGGTTCAATCTCCGGCCCCGCCTGTGTGGAGTTTGCATGTTCCTGCGTGGGTTTTCTGCGGGCACTCCGGTTTCTTCCCATATGCCAAAAAGATGCATTAATTGGTGACTCTAAAATTGCCCGTAGATGTGACTGTGAGTGTGAATGGTTGTTTGTTTGTATGTGCCCTGCGATTGGCTGGCAACCAGTTCAGGGTGTACCCCGCCTCCTGCGCGATGACAGCTGGGATAGGCTACAGCACGCCCGCGACCCTAGTGAGGAGAAGCGGCTCAGAAAATGGATGGATGAAATTTAGTGTATAATACATTAGTACTTTGATTTATGAGTTTCATTTATTCAGTGACCGGCACGGTGAACGACTGGTTAGAGCGTCTGCCTCACAGTTCTGAGGACTGGGGTTCAAATCCCGGCCCCGCCTGTGTGCAGTTTGCATGTTCTCCCTGTGCCTGCGTGGGTTTTCTCCGGGCTCTCCGGTTTCCTCCCACATCCCAAAAACATGCATGGCAGGTTAATTGAAGACTCTAAATTGCCCGGAAGTCGAATGTGAGTGTGAATGGTTGTTTGTTTAAATGTGCCCCGTGATTGGCTGGCAACCAGTTCAGGGTGTAACCCACCTCCTGTCCGAAGATAGCTGGGATAGGCTCCAGCACTCCCGCGACCCTTGTGAGGATAAGCGGCTCGGAAAATGGATGGATGGATTTGTTCCGTGACCATGTTCGCGGCTTACATCAACTTTCCCCATTGAAATGAATGGAAATGCTATTAATCTGTCCCAGCCCCCCCGAAAGCACACATTTTGTAACATGTTTTTTAATAAGAAAAACAGTATTCTATAGTATTGTACAGTGTAAAAACATATACTGTAGTAATAACATGATTAAATAGAATGTAATTAATTAAACGGTTTTAGCAACATTTTTTGCTTTAATTCAGTGGGGTTTGTGCTGCTCTTCCTGGTGTCTGCGCCTTGTCCACCAAGGGGCAATATATCACAAACAGAAAACATACGTAGACTTCATCATGGAACAGGAAGACCATAGCAACTAACCTGCATCAATATTAGTCATTTTTTGCAGAGCATAGCAAATATATGCCTGTGGTTATTGTTACAGTATATACTGTAGTCTGTCTCTATGCATTGCTGCATAGATATGCAAAGTGAAATTCTCTTTATGTTTTAGTTTTACATTAAACTTTAACTAGGGGTGGAAAGACAAGTTGAAGCAAGCACATTTGGCCTCTTTTTTGAAGAACTCCTTGCGTCCAAAGTGCACACAGCACACTCAGGGAGGACAAAATAAGAGTCAGGGCTAGAAAAAAAAGCTCACTCAGAAATAAAATTTTGCTCGCACCACAAAGCGAAAACACTTGAAAATCTCGAAAATTTGGGGAAATGTATAAGTCAAGTTAGCAATGGCGGCACGATGGACGACTGGTTAGAGCGTCAGCCTCACAGTTCTTGGGACTGGGGTTCAATCCCCGCCCCACCTGTGTGGAGTTTGCATGTTCTCCCCGTGCCTGCGTGGGTTTTCTCCAGGCCCTCTGGTTTCCTCCCACATCCCAGAAACATGCATAAATTGGAGACTCTAAATTGCCCCTTGGTGTGAACGCGAGTACAAATGGTTGTTTGTTTGTATGTGCCCTGCGATTGGCTGGTAACCAGTTCAGGGTGTACCCTGCCTCCTGCCCGATGATAGCTGGGATAGGCTACAGCACGCCCGCGACCCTCGTGAGAAGCGGCTGAGGTGGAATGGATGGAAGTTAGCAATGTATATGATTTTTAAAAAATGCATGTAAATACTTCACAAAAAAAGTGATTATTTTAGCCAGGGAAACTGTGATTAAGGTTCCACAGAAAAAAATCGCAAGTAGGTGAGAGTGCAAATAGGCGAGGTTAAGTACACAGTTGAGGTGGTTGAGTGGAGCATCATGAAACAACATACTAACTCACCAACATCTCGCAGTCTTCATCCGTCGGGATGTCGCTCGCCCCCGCTGACATGTTGGCGGCCGACGAGGGTGCGCGTTAGGCGGACATGTCAGCCTGTGGCGGCGCTCGCGTGGACTGGAGATATGAGGAGTGGACTGCCGCAGACATACAGGGTGACAATAAGGCATCGGAACGACCTTTTATACAAATGGTGCACCCCAACATAAACCCAGAAAAAAATTATACGTCAGTTTACGATGACGTCACGTATTCTTCCGGGTGGCAAAAGCCGAATCTTAACGATGGCACACTAGTAAACAAACCGCTTCATATCATTTGACCAAGGCAGAGTGATTGAAAAACAGAATAATTTGCTTGAATGACAGATTTTCTTGATGGTATGGTACAGGTAGTCTTCTTCTCTGCCACTTAACTAAAGCGTCAGTTGAAACAAAAACGCCATGAGAGGTTCTCGTAATTTAGATTTCAACAGGTATATTGAGTCAAAAATAGACGCGACTGACTACCGTTGAGCTGAACTAAAAACGATGGGGAAAAACGTGCTTCATTTGGGCTTGTTTCACCAGATATTGCCCAGAAAGTTTCGGGTTTTTTCCGTTTCAATTTCCTTAAAAAAAATAATCAAAATTAAGCCACCAAAACCTGTGGGTGAGGAGGATCAATTGAGTGCTGTCAATAGTCATACAAATAAGATTGCAAGACTGCCTGGAGGCATCGTCGCCACTTTTAAAGGGTCAAACTGGAAACAAACCTCCATCATCAGGTTTGTGGAAGACATTTTCTCACAGGTATGTATTGAATCTTTGGTCGGGTAGTCTTAAGTAATTTTGCAAAACATCATGGCCAGCTTGCAAGCTAACATCAGCTCTGAAGCACGCTACCATTAGAGCTTTAAAGGTCCAATGCCATCAATATCCATCCATCCATCCATTTTCTGAGCCGCTTCTCCTCACGAGGGTCGCGGGCGTGCTGGAGCCTATCCCAGCTGTCATCGGGCAGGAAGCGGGGTACACCCTGAACTGATTGCCAGCCAATCGCGGGGCACATAGAAACAAACAACCATTCGCACTCACAGTCATGCCTACGGGCAATTTAGAGTCTCCAATTAATGCATGTTTTTGGGATGTGGGAGGAAACCGGAGTGCCCGGAGAAAACCCACGCAGGCACGGGGAGAACATGCAAACTCCACACAGGCGGGGCCGGGGATTGAACCTGCGTCCTCAGAACTGTGAGGCTGACGCTCTAACCAGTCGTCCACCGTGCCGCCTGCCATCAATATGTTGTTTTTTAATCATCTTTTTAATCTGGTTTGCAAAATAATTTGGGTTAATAATTCCCAGGATGCCCTTTTTCAAGCTATTCTATTTAGTCTTTTTGTTTGGTTGTATTTACATGGTTTGGTGGCGGCAGCCCAGCTGCATCGCTCTCTCCAAACTCGGAAATGCGCCCAAACACAGTACAATTCTGCTTCTGAAATGCTTAAGAATTTCTCCAATATACATACATCCATCCATTTTCTGAGCCGCTTCTCCTCACTAGGGTCGCGGGCGTGCTGGAGCCTATCCCAGCTGTCATCGGGCAGGAGGCGGGGTACACCCTGAACTGGTTGCCAGCCAATCGCAGGGCACATACAAACAAACAACCATTCGCACTCACAGTCACACCTACGGGCAATTTAGAGTCTCCAATTTATGCATGTTTTTGGGATGTGGGGGGAAACTGGAGTGCCCGGAGAAAACCCACGCAGGCACGGGGAGAACATGCAAACTCCACACAGTCGGGGCCGGGGATTGAACCCGGGTCCTCAGAACTGTGAGGCTGACGCTCTTACCAGTCGTCCACCGTGCCGCCTTCTCCAATATAAATCGATGCAATTTATTCCTCAACTCCTCTAAATTTGGCAGGTGATGCGAAGTTTAAGCTTTGCACATGACACAGCCGCGTTGTCACTCAGCCATTTTTCGTGAGATGATTGGGAGGCTAGCAACCATGAAGTGGGCCGGTACTTGAATATTAATTGGTGAAATGTCGGCGATTTCAAATCCACTGGTTTTGCAAGAGGCTCTGTGCTAAAAGGCTATTGTATTCAGTCGACAAACCGCATAGATGTTAAACTTAACCAGCTCAGACTCATCTTGACCTATGTTATTCACAAAACTGGAAACTTTTGAATTTTGATGGAATGGGACCTTTAAAAAAAAGTCTGCCATTAATCCGTGCAACAGAAAAGTCAATGATCATGTTAACTATGTCCTAATTTCCCAGACATGTATTTTTTGAATGAAGTTACCCATTGAAATGTAAACTATGGTCGTCATTCTGCCTCCCAAGCAATTTACCTCACGTAACATATTTTCGACTGACGCTACACACATTTTCAAACTACGAGAAGATGCCTAAAATCATCATCATTCAAGCCATTTCCTCAGGTTTCTCAATCAATCAGCCTTGGACAAATGACACGCTATGGGCTTGTTGACTATGAGAATACTTGAACTGTTGCCACCCGGAAGCGATGTGACGTCACGGTTATATGGCGAAAGAAGGTCAGAGCAAACATGACGTCACTTTCTGACATCACACTGATTTGTTTCTTATCTTTTGTTGTCTACAGGTGATAGTTTTGACATTGTGTTGTAAAAAAAATATTTTAAAAGAAAGGTTGACTATACCTTCGTTGGTAGTCTTCATTTTCTTGTTTAATCTCATAACAGTTCAGTAGCATGGCTAACGTTTAGCCATTCCCTTTAAATGGACTGCAGCGTCGGGATTAGCATTAGCATTAGCACTGGCAGACCGACCGGCCGTCCCCGCTTACTTGGCGTCACGTCCGCGTTCTCCGGTCAGGCGCTGCCGGTGTGCTGGCGACATCGCGTCTCCAAGTTACGGTTACTTGTTCTTGTCTCGACGAAGAGGTTACTTGTTTCACATCGGGTCGTCTAGCAACCAGGCGAGCGGAGAAAGATGCACGGGAAAATCGGCGAGTAAACCGGAAACGAAACAACCGCGCCTGGAGAATAAAAGTATTAACACGCAATGCTAATGTCAAACCTTTGAGTCCTAGTGTGTAGATATTGATTACTATTATTTCAGTATATATTATTTAAGTTTGAAAAATATTTAAACAGTAGTAAACAAATGCATATATGGAACATTTTGTTAACTGACGCTTATCGTGAAAGGCACGCGTTTGTACAACGTTTTCTAGCTTGAGGGTACAGCTTCCGCTTCACAATGTTTTTTTTATCATTGGTCAACAACACTAAAAAGGCGGGTCTTAAAGTGTTTTCCTCCAATAGAATGAGAGCAAAGCACAACCGCTCTGGGTGATCCTGTGGGAATTTGAAAAGAAATACAAGATACAGTCAGAAACTCCCAATTTTTGACTCGAATTCGTCCATGAACCCTTAACTATGAAAGTTATGAGTATGGCAACAATTTATTTATACTACAGATGCACGCATGCGCGCGCGTGTGTGTCTGTAGAGTTGCATTTAAAGTTTTAAAAATGTACTTTTGGCATGTGACCTAGCGTGTTCCTCCTAAGTGGATGCAACCCAGTGTCGCCTCATGTTTCTGACTCTCACAGTGTATTTGTACAGGTGTTGGACCCCCCCGAGCCACACGCACACACGTACGCACACACAAACCAGCAAAGTTTAGCTCAGGCTGAACAAATCCTTTGCAGATCAGATGTCATTTTTCTGCCAAGAAAGACACACAAAAAAAGGCTTGACTCGTCATATGAACTATTTTGGTAAGTAGCCAACAGTCAAATGTGCACACCGTGTCCAAACACTTGAAACAGACTTTCAAGTGTGCCTTTTGGATGTATTTATTTTCTATTTTATGCATTCCTACAAATGTGAAATTTCACCTTTAGCCAACAAGTGATATCTGGGTCAGTAGAGTTCAAAGAGAGTCTGTTGTTACAGAAATGACTGCTCGTGTAGCGATTGCTGCAAGGAAACAAAAGAACACTTCCACCTAGAGAGCTTTATGGTAAACTGCAAGGAAATTGGAGCGTGGAGGCGTTCCAAAAATAAATATTGGAAATTGAAATCATCTGTTACACGGTATAAACGTCTATTAATGCTACAGACAATTTTGTAACGTAACATTTTAGCATTTAAAATGTCATACAAGTGTAAAAAGAAGATAACTGCTGAAATACAGCAAAAGTGCTCACCCCTGTGCTGGTGACCCACATGCCATTCAGGTGTTGTTGTGAAAGATAAAACTGTCTAGTTTAATTTTGATAACAAGTAACATTCTTAATCGCCAAAAAAAAAAAAAAAGGTTTAGCACAGTAAAATGTTAACAAACTGTCTTGCGTCCCTTGATAACAAGTGATGCAGCTTAATTTTTTTCAGCATTCATCATTTGGTAACATTCAGTCTCATTTGTAGTTTTAATGTAAAATAATTTGAATTGTTACTGTAATGTACATGTTTTAGAAAGAGGGTTGAAATGAACTGAGCATTATTTCATCCAAATATGAACTACAGCCTGAAATCTCCCAACTCTGACTCCGGTCATATAGGGACCGAACAGCCCGCATCAGGGGGTTCGGTACCCCATGCTCCCGAAGAACCCCCTACAGGACTCCCCAAGGGACACGGTCGAACGCCTTCTCCAAGTCCACAAAACACATGTAGACTGGTTGGGCGAACTCCCATGCACCCTCGAGGACCCTGCCGAGGGTGTAGAGCTGGTCCACTGTTCCACGGCCAGGACGAAAACCACACTGGTGCTCCTGAATCTGAGATTCGACTTCCCGACGGACCCTCCTCTCCAGCACCCCTGAATAGACCTTACCAGGGAGGCTGAGGAGTGTGATCCCGCTGTCGTTGGAACACACTCTCTGGTCCCCGTTCTTAAAAAAGGGGGACCACCACCCCAGTCTGCCAATCCACAGGCACTGTCCCCAATGTCCACGCGATGTTGCAGAGGGCAGATGTTTCAACAGGGCAAAACAGATATTCTCTCCAACAGGAACATTTCATTTTCACTTAGAGGACATAAACTGGAAAAGCAATAAAATATTTTTCAGGTGGATTATTGCATCGATTATCTTCTTTTTTTATATATTTTTGGTATTTAATTAAAGTATTGCCATTTGTTATCCATCAAAAGGTCATAATTGTTTCTACGAAGAAAAGAAAATAATTCTAAAGTAATATTTTTCAGACGCTTCAATTTCAAAATGTCTTTACTATTACGTGTCCAAAATAAAGTTTCATGATTTGCAACGTCTTTTCTGAAGATGTTGATTCCATTTTGGGATATATTGGATTTTTCTCTGATTGCTTAATATGCCTTTTCCATGAAAACTAACACAAATGTGTCTTCAGAGTTCCTTTTTTCCCCCCATCTTTTGCAAACGGTTCTTCTTTGTCACTCAAGCTGTCTTTACGGTTAATGCCACTGGAGAGAGCCTCATTACAGTATGTTGCTGCAATACACCAGAGGGATCTGTGAGCTGAAGTGCCAGGATGATGAATCAACAATGTGTTTTTTTTAAATGAATCTTAACTTCTGTAAAGGTTTGCTCGCGACATGGTGATACGAGAAAAATGCGGCTCAATGGGTGACAACAGTTGAGAGAGGAGTTGCAGTAATTTGAGCGAGCGTTCTAGATGTTCGTGGCTTGTGAGAACACAACTGAAACGGCCACCATCTTGCAAGATGGAAAAGCTATTAAAGTATGGAAATGATAACTCCGATGATTTCCAGATGTGTAACGAGACCTTTTATAGCCCTCAGGTTGCAGCGTTTGGAATTTGGATGTCATTATTTGGGGGAGGAGGGGGAAGATTTACACAGGATTTGCTTTTTCTTTGGCTTTTGAGGGGGGCAGTTATTTGTGAAGTGAATGACACGGACACGTATTTAAAGTGGTAAGACTCGAGCGCCACCGTAGTTTTGGTTTAAAAATCTAATCAGACCGTGTTGTTATGTGTTGTGGTTATGCATCGAGACTAATGGCGGAGGTCTCTTTTACTATCACTCTCAGATGTTTGTTTACGGCACACTTACTTTGCTACAGTGGCCCATGTGGTTTTCAAGGCAGGGTTAGGTTTTTAAACTTTGATTAGTGCTTCAAATTCGGGTTAGGATTTCAACACAGGATTAGTGTTTCAAATGAGGGTTTCAAGCACAGTGAGGGTTTCAGATGGGGTTAGGGTTTCAAATGAGGGTTGTTTTCAAATTAGGGTTTCAACCCAGGGAAAGGTATCAAACTATGGTTAGGGTTTTAAATTGGGGTTAGCAAGGGTTAGGATTTGAAGATAGAGTTTTAAATTGGGGGTGTACACCTGGGTTTGGGTTTTGAAATAGGGTTACTACTAGTTTAAAATGTGAATTTAAACCAGGGTGAAGGTTTCAGTCCAGGGTTAGGATGGCAAATTAGGGTTTCAAGACAGGGGTAGGGTTTCAAATGATTTCGAATCACAGGGGAGTCCTTGATAACCCAAATATGTGAGTACTGTATATGAAAACCACTGTTTGGTCATAAATGAAAAGGGTGAATAAAAATGTGGGAAAACAACAAGCGCGTCGTAAATAGGGACTACCGTCGTAAGGTAGCACACAAAGAGTGAGGACGAACTGCATTGGTCTTCATGCAACACCCCCGCCCGCCGCCCTCAAGGGGCGTGTGCAGCTTGTGCAAACGCCGGTCGTGCTGCTCTTCAGTGTGGGGACGTACACTCACCGTCCTCCTCCTCTTCTTCATCATCAAGTCAACGCCTGTGCGTGCCTCTCCCCTCTCGCCTGCATCATGTCTTCCAAGTGGTCGGGCGGCTCCCTGCTGCGTGTCCCGCTGGGTCTGGTGAACAGCGAAGCCAAGTACCTGACGGCCGAGGCGTTCGGCTTCAAGATCAACGCGTCGGCCGTCAGCCTGAAGAAGAAGCAGACGTGGACCCTGGAGCAGGACGGCGACGACGGCAGCGACTGCGGCGGCGTCGTCTTCCTGCGCTCTCACCTGGGCCGCTACCTGGCCGCCGACCGGCACGGCAACGTGACGGCGGACAGCGAAGGGCGCGCCGCCGCCGACTGCCGCTTCGTCTTGGCAGCGCACCGGGACGGCGGCTGGTCGCTGCGCTCCGAGCCGCACGGCCGCTACCTGGGCGGCACGGAGGACCGCGTCGCCTGCTTCGCGCAGGCCGTCACGCCCGCCGAGATTTGGAGCGTCCACCTGGCCGTGCACCCGCAGGTGAACCTCTACAGCGCGGCGCGGAAACGCTTCGTCGGCCTGAGCCCCGCCCGCGGCGCGGTGTCCGCCGACCGCGACGCTCCCTGGGGCGTGGACGCGCTGGTCACCCTGGTGTACCGGGACCGGCGCTACCACCTGGGGACGGCCGACAACCGCTTCCTGCGGAGCGACGGCGGCCTGGCCCCAGCCCCCGGGCCGGACACCGGCTACGTGCTGGAGTTCCGCTCCGGCAGGGTTGCGTTCCGAGACGCGGCCGGCCGCTACCTGGCGCCGTCCGGGCCCACCGGCACGCTCAAGGCCGGGAAGGTGAGCCGGGTCGGGAAGGACGAGTTGTTCGGGCTGGAGAGGAGCCACGCGCAGGTGGTCCTCACCGCCGGGAATGGCAAGAACGTCTCCACCAGGCAAGGTGAGGAGCGAATAGCGATCGTGTCTTCCATAACACCAGTCACTTTGGATTCGGAACAAACCCCCCCCCCCCCCCCCCAAAATTTATTTTAATAAAAAACCTTGACCATTTTTGGCCATGCAAAAACACTTCTGAAATGAATCCTATCAACCCTTCAATTTAAGAGATCATTTTAACACTGTACTTGATTGTAACGTGTATTATTTTAACAACAAAAATACATCAACCCCCAACCCCACCACCTATGGTTTGCTCCACTCAAGCCCTCCCAACTCTCCCCGACTGGCCCCTGAGTGCTCTACCTACGCAGAGCAGTACCTGTCTTTCAGTTTATAGTGTAAGTGCCCAGGATGTGTGGCACATTGTTAAACGTCAACCACTCAATACCAATGCACTATTATCATTGCCAGTCCTCATTTTCGGATGTAGGGAGGAAGTGAAGATGGAAAGAAGGAATGATGAAGGAAGAAAGTAAGGAAGGACGTAGAGTGCAGGGGTTCAGCACCAGTTTTAGGCTCTCCGCCTCGTCAACCCACACCCGGACTTGAAACCCTAGCACTCCCCTAGAAACTGTAATTTACAATTTGAACCCTTGTTTAAAACCAAAACCCAGGTTGGAAACCCTAAATTGAAACCTCAGGCCTGTCTTGAAACCCTAATCCACAAATATATGACTTTTTTCCCCTACAATATGCACCTTTCCCCAAGAAAATATACTTTTCCTAGAAAATATAAAATAAAGAAATCCATAAATTTCAGACTTTCTCTGAAATATACAACTTTTTCTAGAAAATGTACGTGTTTTTTTATCTCAAAAATACAACCGTTTCTGGAAACATCGAAATATTTCTAGAAAATCTAACCTTTTCTCTGCACTAATTCCACACATGCATCCTTGTAGCAGCCTACACGTTGCCTTCTGTATTTGTATTTCTAAGATTAAGAAGCAGAAGGAAGTTGTCATGGAGACAGACTGGGAAGTGTTCAAAAAGATGTCAGCAGTGAGTTGTGTTGTTCAGCATGTGATTTTCTATGCATGACAGTCATTTACTTGCACGGCTCTGATTGGCCGATTGATCTGTGTTTGAGAGGGGCTTCTGTCCTGACCTCTCTTAAGTCCAACTGGAATGGGTTTAGGCCATGGAGACGTGTTTAGTGTTGATTCAGCACTCAATCGTGCGACAGCAGCCGACGCAGCATCTTGGTCCAATTTGATACGGAATCTTCCATCATTACTGCAGAATACAGCTCAAATTCTGCTGTCCGCACAGTACAGTATACAGTGGTGCCTTGTGATACGAGTGACCCGACTTGTTTTCGAGATGTGAACTGTCACTCGGTGGATTTTTTTTGTCTTGAGTTAAACCATAAAAACATAGATTAATAGTTAAGTAAGAAGCAGGTCACGAAAGAGAGAGTTGATATTTGAAAGGAGGCTCGCTGGCTCCATTCATTTGAACGTACCCATGGTGTACGTAATGTACGTTCGTGTACATTCTGGTCACAAGCTTTGTGTTTTCATCCAGTATTGATGAAAAACACAATATTTGATGCTTTATATAGTATTTATATGGCTCGATAAACCCGGAAATGTGTTCTCACTGGAGGGAAAGCTTATCTGCAGCGATGTTAAGACGGCGATTCAAATTTTGAAAACCAGTGGCGGACTGATCGTCCACTCATGAAAACAGTCGCCAGATCACACACACTGCGCGACAGTTCAGTCGGGTATGGCGGCGGCGCTCAGTGTGTGCGGCAGCCTTGAGACGCCATGATTGTGAATGTGACAAGTCATGGCGCTTAAAGAAACGCCAACGTCTGCCGGCCAATCAGATGACAGTTATGTCACGGCCCTCTCGGCCTGCGTTTTAGAACCAGGTCGGAAAAGGTTCTGAAAAGCGGTGCTGAAGGCTGTTAAGGACCAAACCAGTAACTGAATCAGAATCAATTTATGTTTGTGGATTTCTTTCCACTGTCAACATGAAATAATATCCTGTTTTTTAGTAAAGGGAGGGAAATTAAAGTGTTTTTCATCCAATTCATCCAAAAAAATCAGATAGCTTAATCAAGTATTAGAATAATCGATACTTGCAGCCCTACTTTAATGCCACTCCCAGTTGAGGTTTACCATAAAACAAAACAAAATGACACTTAGAGAATTACACGTTGTGTATTTAACCAAACCAGATAACTTTGCCGAAAGTCCCCTAGCTTCATGTTAACACGTAATTCGAAACGCCACAGATGGGTTAACGAAACGAGCATCGATTTTACAGTAGTTCTTAAAATTTAAACGCGTTACATTTGAATACAAAATTAGCAATAAATACAGATTACGCGTACAACAATACTCAATGTCCATGCCGGCATCTTTTCCAGGCATGGACCTGTCGGCCAATCAGGACGAGGAAGGTGACCAGGAAGTCTTTCAGCTGGAGATGAGCCCCGAGGACAGGAAGTGCTCCTTCAGGACGTCGGCCGGCAAATGCTGGACGCTGACGCCCACTGGCGGCCTGCAGTGCGCCGCCGCCGACAAGTAACAGATGTTAGCGTTGGATATTTGAGAGGCTAAATGTGATGCTAACCCTTTTTGTTGTGTTTTTGTGAAAGGTCTGCCAACACTTCCTTTGAACTGGAGTGGCGCGATGGTCACGTTTGTGTACGTGCGGCTAACGGAAAATATGTGACTGCTAAGAAGAATGGACAACTCGCCGCCACGGTCGACAACAGAGGTCACTTGAATGGAAATATTAAAACGATATCTTGAACGATATCATTCGCATCCTTTCCCAAGATGTTTTCCAAAAGCACCGAGATGGACAAAATTATTGGAAAACTTTTTTTTGTCATCCTCTGCTTCATTCTGTCGTATTTTTTTGAGAATTGATTGTTTTTCTCCAAAATAAATTTTTTTTTCATCAAAATATAAGTATGACTTTTTTTTCTAAAAATATACAGCTTATTTCTAGAAAATGTTTGGCTTTTTTTCTCTAAAATATACAACATTGCATTGGTTTAATGGCTAACGAGGAGCGTGTCGCCGACAGGGGATGCAGAGCAGTTCTTCGTAAAGCTGATCAACCGTCCCCTCATCGTCCTTCGCAGCGAGCATGGTTTCATCGGCTCTCGCAAGGCCGGTGGCGCCACGCTGGATTCCAACCGGGCGTCCTACGACGTCTTCCGCCTCCACTTCCAGGACGGGGCGTACGCCCTCCAAGGTAAGCGGGCGGCCGTGTTGGAAGCGGGGGATGGAATTGCTCCAGAGTACAACATGCTGAAGTGCCCTTATTTTTATACCGCAGACGACCACAAGAGCACTTTCTCAGCATTTCCATATATCTAACACTTTAGCCAAGTTCATCTTGATACAACTTATTTTTTTAAATATTCAACTTTTTTAGAAAATATTTGTCAGAAAATCTTTTTTTTTTCTTAAAAATATACAACTTTTCTACAAAGAAAAACATTTTGTCTTAAAAAGCACAACTATTTTACTCAAGTACACAAGCTTTTTCTGCAAATGTTTTTTTTCTCGAAAATATATTTATTTTTCAGTAAAGTATAAAATTTTTGTCAAAAATACCCAGCTCTTTTCGTAACGATACAAACTTTTCCTCCAAAATAAGGCACATTTTTCTTCATCAAAATGTACACATTTTCTAAAATATCATAGTTTTTTTTTCTTCTGAAAAATTTCCACCTTTTTGTCTTTTAGACTGTGAGGGCAAATGGTGGTGCGTGGGCGAGGACGCAACGGTGTCGTGCGGGAGCGCGTCCACTCACTTCCTCTTTGAGCTGTGCGACGTGGACAAGATGGCGGTGCGTGTGGTCGGTGGCAAGTACCTAAGGGGCGACCACGCCGGTGGCCTCAAGGCCAGCGCCGACTCCCTGGATGGCGCCACGCTCTGGGAGTACTGAGCAACCACAGCCCGGGTGTGTCATTGGGACTTTTATTGGAGGGGTGGGCAAATTCATCCGCCCAACATTTCTTGCAGTGATTTGGAAGTTTTTCCCTAAAATGGATTGGTTGGAATTTATCTATTCAAAATGAGGATAAGCGGTATAGAAAATGGATTGACATTTATTTCCATTTGTATCCAATTATTTCACTTTTTTTTATTCATATAGCTCATCAAATAACTGGTTAACTGAGTTGATGTGAATAATAAAATAGTAAAACAAACAATATGCATTAATCTAGCCAGGTTTCCAGTAAAACTGGTTAAATAAAAGGAAATCAATTCACTTGCTTTATTTATTTATGTCATGAAGTAATTGGTTAATTGATTTAATTTAAAAAATAGTAAAATAAAAATGAGGATTAATTTGTAATTTTTTTCTGAATATTGGTCAATTAAAATGTATATTTTCTTTTATTAGTTTTTTATTCTTTTATTTCACTAACTAAACGGTTAATTTATTTATTGTAGATAAAGAAAAAATAAAATATTGGTTTAATAAACAAAATGTATTAATTTTTTCCCTAAAATTGGTTCATTCTTATTTTAGTCACTATTTGATTTTTATTAATTTATCTCAATGAATTGATTTATTTTGATGAATAAAATAAAATAAAGTAAAATGCACAATTTTACATGTAGCTTTTAAAAAAATGATCTATTCCAGTAAATCATTGGTTAATCAATTACAATACATTCATTATAAATAAGAAAAAATGGCAATATTGTTTCATCATGAAGATAAAGTATTTTACATATATACTTTCTCTTTTTTTAAAAAATTGAGTTCATCTTGGAGTGACGTGACCCATCCATTTTCAAAATCTTAAGCGCAAAAGTTTGCCCTCCCTGCTTTATTGTGACGGTGACACAAAATCAACTTTGTTATTTCTTGCACAATACAGCCGAACCTCCAAAGTTGAACACCATCTAACCCAGATTTTTTTCTTTCGGATTTCAAACCCCCCCCCCACCGAAGGGATAATGGAAAAAAGCCAAAGAAAAAGCCAAACCCCCCCCCCACACACACACACACACAGTTAATCCTTCGGCCGGCAGTTCAATTTTGGAGTTTCCGCTGTGCTGCTGTTGTTGTGCCTATTGTTCTTGTTGTTGTTGTTGTGCTGTCAAATAAACATATCCCGCATAACCAATGAAGTTCAATAGCTAACCTGTTACATGTGATTAGCCAGTGTTAAAAAAGGTGAACATAAAGTTCAGAAAGTGTTGTCAAAGATACACAAAAGAAATTTCAAGACATTTTTGCACAATTGTTTCATTGTGCCTTTCTTCATATATTGATTACAGGTAAAAATGCAATAAAAACTTCTTTGCTTGAGCTTGTTTTGGTTTTATGACTCCATCAGCTCTTTAGTGCACCTTATTTTTTAAAATGTTTTTAATTCAGGCCATGAAGCCAGTTTCACTTAGCAACCTCAAATTTGGTAGGTGTCTATCATGAGTAGACCCACAAAAAAGTCTCAAGAAGCCATGCGTGAAAAGACAAAGGAAGTCTGCCATTTTAGTCACATTTTCCTGGAGTCATTCAAAAAGGAAGTCATCCTAAAAAAAAAATGTACCATTTTTTTTGCCATTTTTTACCAAAGGTTGAACCTGGTATATGAGACAGATGGGACATACTTAATAACCAATCATATGAGCTTTCAATCATTGCGTTTGGACAGAGCATGGCAGCAAAGTTTGATCACTCGCCATAGGTCCCGTGGTGCCCCCTAAATTCTTTGAAAATACAGCCCCTTGAAGGCAGTTTCACTTTGGAGCAAGAAATTTGCTCCCCATATCTGTCATGAGTAGGCCCACAAAAAAAGTCTCAAAAAGCCATGGTGAAAAGAAACAGGAAGTCAGCCATTTTGGTTTGAAGCAGCCATTTTAGTCTCATCTTCATCATAGCAAGACCAAACGACTTTTTGTGTGATGTAGGTCCCACCCTGTTGAGACTCATTGGCGCCACCTACTGGCAGAAATGTATGCATGCCATCACTCTGTTCCTAATGTCAAGTAGCTAATGTGTGTGGGAAGAAGAGGATGCGGAGGAAGAAGGCACCTCCGTTGAGACCTCACTGATGTAGAACAAAAGAAAGTTGGCCTGCTCCACTTTCTCAGAATAAAACACTCGAGTCATCGTAAAATTGCACAAAACTCTAGAGCAGGAGAACAAAATGTTCACACTTACGCTACAGTACCTGGGTTGTTGCCGTGGTAACAGCAGGGAAAGCAGGGATGCGAGTGCATCTTGTGCATATATTCACCGACAAAAAAAAAACGTCACGACCTCAAAAAGAAATCACAGCTTGTTATTAAATGAACCTGCCTAATATAGCTCTCAAAAGACACTTCAATAGGCCCAGCACCGAATGATATCCAATACAAATATCAAAGCATGTTGACACCTCAAAAAAGATGATTTATTCATTAATGAACGACCCTTATGCACCCAAATTTCTAAGGCACACACATTGGCTTCTTTAAACCAAAAATGGCCAACTTCCCGTTCAATTTAATTGTGACAAGGGTCTTTGAGACTTTTCCGTGCGTCAAGTCCGATCGACATGTCCACCCAGTTTCATGTCAACGGCTCAAACTGCTGTTGGGCGCTGATTTTTTTCTAACTGTTCAGGTGGCTCAGACTTGGACCTGCTTGGTCTGCTTCAAGCCAAAATGGTCAACTTCCTGTCCAACTTGGGACATGGTTCCTTGAGACTTGTTCACGCATCCTGCGCTCAAAGACAAACCGGTAAAATTTCATGTCGATCAATGAAACTGGTGTCAGCGGCCGTTCGTGTGTGTTTTGTGGCCCCCTTATAAGCTCCCATGCCATCAAAAATTGGTTTAATTTTTTTATAATGTTCAATGTGCTTTTATAAGGTTTGCAAGATAATTTGGGTCAGAAATGCCCAGGATGCCCTATTTCAACCGCTTCTCAATTATTTTCTGTTACGTCCCCCCTGCGTGACTATAAATAGTATCATTTGTCTATAAAATTGTTATTAGTACACCTCTGCATAACATTGTATCCTTATTACCAATAAAGACAAAAAAAAGAAAAAAGAAAGCAACATAGTTCAACTTACAACAAAGAATAACTTTATTAACACAATCTTAATCAGTAACAGAAAAGATTGAAATATTTATTTCAGGGGAAAGGTGCTGCAGGAAGTATTAGCTCCTCTGCTATTGTGTGATTTTATTTAATTTTTTTGCACTAAGCAATTTGGTACGCCACCTTATATGATGCTAACAAGTGCTCGCTGGTTTACTGAAGTAGCGTTCACAAAGCGGGATGATTTTTGGCAATATTCGGCACGTTTTCGCGTCATGCTGTCCGCTGCCAGCATTTTTAGACATAATAAACACACAGGACTTTCTTCGTCTCCTACAGTTGTCACAGTGAAGCAGCGTTCTACATACCGTTTCGTCATATGTCCTCGTCTTAGCCTTTGGCCCATTATCTCCGCCACTTACCGCCTCTCTTTTCATCCCTGTTACAAATTTGTCCATGTCTCTTGAGGGTTTGTTTCCACTTCATATAGTTTGCTCGGTGCAAAATAGCCCTACACTATAGCGACAGCGCCACTGCCACCTGCTGTAGTGGATGTGCAATTACACTTCTAGTACGGCCAACAACAAAAATTCTAGTTGGTCTGTCATGCATGGCAGAAGAGACCGGACTTCTCATTAAAATTACATAAGTTTTGCACTGAATGGACTGGATGTTCTCTTTAATTTAAATAAGTCTTTTGACTGAAGTAGCAGTGGAATCACCGAACGTGTATTCAATTTTACAAGACAGCTCTAATCAAACAGTACTTTCAAGACAAGACAAATTTCTAGTGCACCCTTTTCCAGGCCGGCAATTTTTTGTACACTCACGGTATTGGTAGCATCAATTATCAAAAAGTTCCATGCACCCGCAAATCACGTTTTATTCACAATTGTTTCAGGACGTAGTATATCCTGAATGCGAGTGGGGTGATACTTGAATGATGATTAGTCAGGCAACGTCACAATGCCGAATTCACATCCAGTTGTTTAGCAATCCGCATAGACGTCAAACTTGAACCATCTCACAGACTCATTTTGACGTGTTATACATGAAACAGTAGTCAAGATTGACTTGAAACTTTATTTAACCTTCAAACATGAACATGTTAAACCAAAATTTTTTTAAAAGGGTCAAATGTCCAACACATAAAACTAACCCCAACCCAAGAGAGAACGTCAATAAGATTGGAAAACAGTTCTTAGAACGTTAACAGGACAGAACAGGATGGATGGGAGGCTGTAAAAAGTGTTTATGTGCGCGTGCGTTAGTGTGTGGCCTTGCTGCTGTCCATTAGCCTCTCCACCATGAGTTTTGCGTAACGCATACGACTGAAGAACTCCTTGGTGCAGCCAAACTCCTCCAGAAGAGACAGCTTGTATGTGCGGAAGTCCCGCCGCTCGTCGATGTACGTCACCGCTGACATCAGCGGGCACAGGATCAGCTTGGTGTGGTCCTGAAAAACCAAGAAAAGAAAAAGAGAGGGTCTTTATTAGGAGGAGGCCTATATTTGGACAAACGTGTTCCAAACAGTCATTTGTAGGCATAAGATGCGAGGCGAAGTAGCATTTAATTTTCAGGCCGATACTGAGGATTAGTGATCAAGGAGGCCGATGACATATCTGGAGCAGATATTCATTTGCAGTAAAATGGAAAATATCTGTCAAAATTTTGAATGCAAACCCCAAGACTTCATTTAAATACCTTTAAGCAGGTTTATTACAGCTTCTCAGATTTGCAACATGTTCAAAGTGTGTTTTTTCTTCTTAGACAAAAGAAATTGTAACAAAGATAAACAAACAAAACAAAGATCTTATAAAATCAAATAAAAACTTAAATTGAACGCTAAAGTTTCTGACAGTAAATCTTTCCAAAATTTCAATAGTCCATCACTGAAATGTCCGTCTTTCACTTATCTTTGTTTTCAAATAAAACAAAAAGTGCAGAGAGCTCCTAGGGTCAGTAGTATCTCTTAAGTTACTTGGAAAAAAATAAATTAAACGATATAAATAGTCCCCTGAAGTTCACCCACTTTTCAATTGATCCCTTATCAGCTGTTGGATTGAAGAAGAAATAAAGCCCAATGCCGATATGCCTCAAATTGCCAAATATCAGTACTATGCCTACCCGTAATTTAAATTTTTACTTTACAGGGACATTTAAGTACTACGAGGTTTTGCCAGGCGCCTTGAGCGAGCGTTCGGACCTGGAAGAAGTTGATCTGCACGGTGCCGTTGCTGAGGTGTAGCACAATGGCGCTTTTGGTGCGGAACCACAATGACAGGTAGGGCAGCCGCGCCAGTTCGTCGCCCTCCCGCGGCGCCATGTTGGCGCCTGCCTTCAGGAGGTGTTCGCTCATGTAGTTGCGGAAGTACTTCAGGAGGGTGATCTGGGAGGGCAAGACCAGGTGAGGGGTGGTGATCCACATGAACATCAACAACAAGACCAACAATATCAAGACGAGTAACAACAACAAAAACCAGAATAGCAAGAGGATCACAAACAACAGTGAACATCGAAAGCATGAAGAAAAACAACCTAAAAAAAAAGACTAACAACACCAGGAAAATTATATATGTAAATAGCTGAAGAATTAAGACAGAAAATTAAAAGACCAAGAGGAAAAATATTAACAACTAAAGCGAACAGGAACACAAAACAAACCAAATAAAAGCCAAGAGAATATGAACAAAGAGAAAAAAGTAGAAGAGCAAAAATAAAAAGATGCAACATATATGAGGGAGAAAAAAAACAAAAAACAAGCTGAACTAGAACAAAAAAGACCAGAACGATTATGAACAAAAGATTAACAAGTACAACAACAAAAGGGGGGTAAAAACAAGCAAGAAAAAAATGTAACTTAACAACTAGAGCAAAAACAATACAATGAACAGCAAAAGTAAATACAAGAAAATAAACGAACAACAAAAGCAAAAAGAATACGATGAACAGCAAAAGTAAATACAAAAAAATAAACGAACAACAACAAGAGCAAAAAGAACGAACAAGACAAGGAAAAGAAAAAAGAAAAAAACCTCAGCAACTTGACAAAAAATTATAATTGCAACTATAGAAGACAGGACCCAAAACAAACAAAAGACTTCAAAAACAATATCGAGAACCATAACAAAATGAACACCAGAAACCGCCAAGCATAATTAACAAGACCAAAAAGGAGAAGAAACGAGAGCAACAAGAACCTTCTTGTTGAGGGTGGGCGGGTATGCGGCGACGCTCATGTAGGACTCGTGTGCCGTCTTGTCGATGTACTGCAGACTGTCGCCGTCGGCGTACATGATCAGACGCGTGTAGTCGTTGAACAGCACGCCCACGCTGTTGTCGCACAGCTGGTAGCCTGCAACACAACAACAACAGAGGAAAACTTTATTTCCTTAACTGCAGACGGACGCGGCGACTGCTAAGACCACATTACAGACAATAAGTCTCCGTGAAGTGCAAGATTTGTTAGGGCGTTTTTGTCAATCGATGGTGCTGCTGTTTTGCGTAGCAAGGGGTGACTCGTCCACGTAAATGCACAAATAAGATAATGGATTAAATTCTAAAATTATTTATTTTATTTTTTTTACAATTCTAAATTCTTGTTGTTTCATTTATCAATAAAACAACAAAACGTGCTATGTCGGGGAAAAGAATGGTCATCTTTAAGAATAAATAAAAAATGCCAGTGTACTGTATAAATTAAACTTAAAAATATTTCTTTGGTTAATTTTGTTTTAACTTTCAATGATCCTCCCCCCTTATAAATGCCTTTTCCCTTGATTTCAAAACTGCTATATAAATGTGACGTCTGGTGTGCTGGACGTACAGAAAAAACATTTTAGTTTTATCAAAAATAAATGAATAAAAACATTTTTGCAGTCACAAACGTGAAATATGGAAGAAATTGTTAAAATAATTTTAAAAAAGAAATGCCTTTTCCCCACTTTTTAACCCAAAAATACAATGATATTGTGGTGCTTTTGATTTTAAAAAATAAATTCATATTTTAACCTTTATCAGGAAAATAAAAGTTAGTGATAGTACTGTTAGAATGAAAAAATGTAAATTGCATTTCCCCCCACATTTGATTCAGAACTACAAATATCACTTCAAATAATTAAAAAACATTTGAGGTTTTATTTAAAAAAAAAAAAAAAAAGATTTCCTTGACATAAGAAAAATGTCGAAAGTAATTCTAAAAAAGTCATTACAAATGTGACTGAGTGTTTTATATTAAGAAACAAAACTTCATGTGGTCAAGTTTACACTCATTTCGCCATAAGTCATTTTATTTTTATTTGCATCTGAACTTCATTTTCACTCGACATTAAATGTAGTATACATTTAACAGACAAAGTTTGTGTCCGTCTTTCCTACCTAATCCGTATTTGTCCGAGTAGTCGACCCATTTGCTGATCCAGAAGATGGGAATACAGGCGGGATCCTCTGCTTCCTCTGCACCAACCAAACCACAAATATGACATTACTCACGTTTAGCAAGTCACCAATAGCGTCCTCGGCCAGTGCGAGGAGAGCGTCACCTTGGCGTACAAGCGGCCTCTCCATTGGTTTGACGGTCAGGAAGCTGTTGAGCTGCAGCAGTAAATCCTTCAGATTGTTCTCGGCAGGTTCCACGTCCCTAAATGACAAAATAGGCATCAATTATACATCCATCTTGTGGTACGCAAAAGAACCACTGCCAAAGTACACGTCAGTTGTATTTAACTTTTAAGTTCACTATATTTACAATACATATTTAAGAACTGCTTGTTTTTAAACATTTTAGGTACAATTTATGTTTATGTAATCCATTTTAATTGAACCATTACATAAGTACAGTTTTATTTCCTACATTTAAGCACAGTGTTAATGCTCAAACTGTGCATAATGTTACAGCAGCTTAGAATAATATTAAATATACTTTTTAGGAAAAAATCTTCGTGTTTTTGATGTAAACTTGGAGTCATAAATTTCAAAACGACCTGACTTACACTATTCCACTGTCAATATTGTATTTGCAATTCTGTAATTTTCTTGTGGGAACTTTCCAGTATGGTTGTTTTTAATTTTTTTTTTATCAATAACTGGAATTAGGAAATTTACAGAAATGAGAATACTGTAATTGCACAACAATTAAAATGCAATGTTGTTACAAATACGACGGGAAAAAAATTACTATAAAGAAAAATACAATTTTTAAATAAGGGGGAATCCTGGACACAGGAAAAAACTAGTTCAACTCAATCGTTTTCTAAATTTTGAATTATTAAATTTAAAAAATATATGTTTTTTTCAAATAAAAAAACTGGAGCAGGTCATTTTCTTTTGTTTCCTTAAAAGATTTACGTGTTAAAAAACGTTTCAAATAATTTTCTTACATAATATACAACGGTTTAATCACCATTTTTAAAAAAAAAAGTGTTTAAATTAGAATTAATTTGCTTGCATTAAAAAAAGTTTTAAAGCAGATGTTTTTTGTAAACAGTTTCGAATTTATCTAATTAGAAAAATACAAAATTAAAATGTAGTTTAAGAAGTAGAAACATAATCAGGGCATTTTTGGGAAAAATAAATGAATAAATTTGGGATTCATATAGTTAAATGTATATCACCGGTAGTTTGCTTGTAAAAATTACACACACGTTGCCCTAATATCCATATAAATTCTCAATAACCAGTGAAAATCTAATATTTGTCGTATCATATACGTAATTCATTTAAAAATATATAGATACGTTTTCTGGGGGACTATTGAGGGGAAAAAAAAAAAAAAAAGTTCTGAATGATGTTAAGCATGGTACCTTGGCATCTGCTCATCCCTCACATTCTCCGACCCTCCTGCAGCCCAAAAAATAAAAAATAAATAAATAAATAAAAATAAAGAGCGAGACCTCAGTCACTAGTGACCCAAAAACAAAACTGCGTCGCCGGGGTCAAGCACTCACCCTTGTTGCCGAGGGCAGCGAGGGGCCGGCGCTGGCCCATCTCTGCGACAGTGGATGGCGCGATGGAGAAACGGGGCGCCACGGTCAGGCAAGTGGTGGGCAGCCGTGACGGGATGTAGCCCGACGTGAAGAAGTCGTCCGACAGCATCTGGGCGATGGGCGGCCGCTGGCTGGGGTCTGCGTGCAGCATGGACTTGATCAGGGTCGCCGCCGCCGGGTTAATGTGCTGTCGGAGGATGGGATGACATCGTTGTTAGTGTCCTGGGGTCAGATGGACTGTGTCCTACGTTAGTTGACTTTTTGGCAGAAGCAGAGATTCTGGATTGGTCGCAAATCTAATCCGTATGAATTATTCAATTATTGAGTAAATAGTAACTTCTGATTTTTTAACCACATCAAAAAACACTCTCTTTAAATGTGAATGTGAAAATGCTGATGTTGCTATGTGTGTGTGTGTGTGTGTGTGTGTGTGTGTGTGCACATAGTCAAAACTACAACAAAAATTTGCAATTTACTACATGGTGTTATCTCAAGTTATAAGTGATCTAAAATATCCACATTTGGGTAGACAGTGCCAGACAAATACTACAATACATTAAAGCTGTTGTTTTTGTCTAAATGTAAATGCAAACAGCACGCCGCTGCCGTCATGGTAACGAGGAACTTCCCAACATGGCCGCCACATAGGCACGACAATCAACGGGTCTGGCTTATCCAATGTTAATACCTACAGTGGTTACGGAAAGTATTCAGACCCCGTTAAATGTTTCTGTTATATTGCAGCCATTTGCTAAAATAATTTAAGTTCACTTTCCCCCCTCATTAATGCACAAAAAGGACGCCAAATTTAAAAAAAAAAAAGTTGAAAAAAGTTAAAATTTTTGCAGATTAACTCATTCACTGCCAGCCGTTTCCTGAGCAGGGACCCACTAGACTGCCAGGAATTTGAGCAATTTCACTGATTTTCCAAGCCCCACAGAATATTGTGTACTATGACGATGTAAAAACCAAAACCACCAAAAGAAAGACCAGACTCTCTTCTTTCATCAGAAAAAAAAGGTTTGTCTCTAACTGATACCGTTCTTTAGTAATCAGCAGTCAAATATAGGCTACTTTCAACCAAATCTGTTTCTGGAGGAGGGCGAGGGGGAATCTGAAAACAGCCTTTTGGTGAAAGCAGACATCAAGCAGAACAATGACTGACACCATCATTAGTGAAAATCTCAAACATCTGAACATAAAACAACACTGAGAAAGTACTTTTGAGAGAAAATTTATTTACAAGTATAACCATGTACATAATTTATATTAGACAAAAATGCATGAGCAAATGGGGCTCCCAAACTTGTACTTTTTTCCTCCAAATTCTCCTCCTCTACAGTTTGTCAATAGTCCAGCTTTTTATTACTTTGCGCATAAATGTATTTTATTTTGTTTAAATCCACCTCTGGATTTTATTCTTCGGTGGCAGTGAATGGGGGTTGTCATTCTCCTTGAAACGAGTCCCTACTTCTGCTCGAAGCACAACCTGTGCAGTTTAGAAATATAACTATTACTATAAAAATACATTGAAATCTTTTTTTTTCTCTCCACGTCCTACAACAGAAATTTCAACAATTAGCTTTTTTTTTTCTACACTGCGTACTGGAATGGGAGTCTAACGTCTGATGGATGCATACCCTGTAAGTTTTAAAAAATATGATTACTGGATAATACTTTTTATTAATGGCGTGTTTTGAAAGGGGGAAAAAAAAGTACTTTTCTTCGTTGCAATCCTAAAAAGACATTCGACTCGCGGGTCATGAATTACTGCAAGATGGACGAGCTGCAAATGGAAAATTCAAATCAATACTGGCAACAGATGTTACATTGCAATGTGAACTAGTGCGACTAAATTATGTTTTTATGTAACAAGGATTGAAGGAGCGCGTTTGCTCGCTAAATGTAGATAACACGAGCTGCAAACGAGTTACCTTCATCTTCGTCAGTCTTTGCGGAGGAAGCTGCTTCCAGGTTATCCAGAGGGAGTTCACTCATTGATTCAAATCCTGGTTGGCAGACGATCAGCTGACAAGCAGCCGAGAGCATCTCGCCATATGTATGGGCTGACATTTTGGGCAATAGATTTGGAACAAATCCATCGGCTCGGAGCATCATCCTTTATTCCCCTGCATGATCTAAGGAGTCATTCCTGCCGGCCGCCGGAATATTTTTATTGCCTCGGCGCAATAAATTTCTAGTACAGAAGGCTTTTAAGATTTTTTAAAAATGTTATCTTCCCTCTTTTCCACCATTATGTTTGCACTATACATTATGTCTTCTCAATGTCTCGTCTCTTCCACGACGCCCGCGCCTTCTTCCTCTCAGGGAGGGAGGTTCACCTCAAGGCATTGTTGCCCTCGACAGGGTCCCATTCCTCATTACAGTTAACCAGAGGCTTGACGATCACAGAAACTGCACAAGATCCTCCCCGTTAAAAAACACCATTGACGTCTTTAGAAGGCATGAGCAGGGAATGAGTTAAAGAAAAAGTGGAATATGACAGAGCCATAAGTATTCAGACCCTTTGCTGTGACACTCATTTAACTCAGGTGCTGTCCATTTCTTCTGACCATCCTTGAGATGGTTCTACACCTTCAATTGAGTCAATGTGTGTTTGATTACAATGACTGGACTTGATTAGGAAAGCCACATACCTGTCGATATAAGACCTTACAGCTCACATTGCATGTCAGAGCAAATGAGAATATGAGGTCAAAGGAACTTGCTGAAGAGCTCAGAGATAGAATTGTGGCTAGGCACAGATCTGGTAAAAGGTTAAAAAAAAAACATGTCTTCTGCACTCAAGGTTCCGAAGAGCACACAGGACTCCATAATCCTTAAATGGAAGACGATTGGGACAATCAGAACCCTTCCTCGAGCTGGCCTTCCGGCCAAACTGAGCAATCGGGGGAGAAGAGCCTTGGTTAGAGAGGTAAAGAAGAACCCAAAGATCACTGTGGCTGAGCTCCAAAGATGCAGTTGGGAGATGGGAGAAAGTTCTAGAAAGTCAACCATCACTGCAGCCCTCCACCAGTCAGGGCTTTATGGCAGAGTGGCCCAATGAAGCCTCTCCTGAGTGCAAGACATGAAAGCCTGCATGGAGTTTGCTATTAAAAAAATAAATAAATAATAAATAAAAAATAAAAAAAATACAAGGACTGAAGGACTCCAAGATGGTGAGAAATAAGATTCTCTGGTCTGATGAGACCAAGATAGAACTTTTTGTTCTTAAGTGGTATGTGTGGAGAAAACCAGGCACTGCTCATCACCTGCCCAATACAGTCCCAACAGTGAAGCATTGTGGTGGCAGCATCATGCTGTGGTGGTGTTTTTAAACTGCAGGGACAGGATGACTGGTTGCAATAGAAGGAAAGATGAATGCGGCCAAGTACAGGGATATCTTGGACAGAAACCTTCTCCAGAGTGCTGGGCCGAAGGTTTACCTTCCAACAAGACAATGACCCTAAGTACACAGTTAAAATAAAGGAGTGACTTCAGAACAACTCAGCGACTGTTCTTGAATGGCCCAGCCAGAGCCCCGACTTAAACCAAATTGAGCATCTCTGTAGACACCTGAAAATGGCTGTCCATCAACATTCAACATTCTGCAAGGAGGAATGGCAGAGGCTCCACAAATCCAGGTGTGAAAAACTTGTTGCATCATTCCCAAAAAGACTCATGGCTGTGTTAGCTCAAAAGGATGCTTCTACTAAATTCAGTGCAAAGAGCCTGAATACTTATGGCTGTGTGATATTTCAGTTTCTCTTTTTTAATAAATCTGCAAAAATGTCAACAATTCCATTTTTTTCTGTCAATATGGGGTGCTGTGTGAACATTGAGGGGAAGAAAAATGATTTTAGCAAATGGCTACAATATATCAAAGTGAAAAATTTAAGTGGGTCTGAATACTTTCCTTACCCACTGCATGCCCGGGAAGTCCAACGGAAGACGTGTAAGATCATGAGACTTTCTTGTGTCGTTTGATTGGTGAACTAGACAAATGCCACTAGCAATTAAAACAGACATGACACCAAAGGCATGAAAAAGGTGACTCAAAAAAACAAACCCAAAAACATTGTTGGGGAGGTCTGGGGGGGATCTCCCGGGACCCGCAGAGTATCTTTTTGATTTCAACATAAATTAAACAATCTGGAAGACTCAAGAGTAAAATAAGGCAAAATAAACTTTTTTTTCCACGCAGAGGAAAAACTTATTTACACCGCTCAATTACATTTTCATGTACAAATTTAAGATTAAAATTAAATTTGCATCATTTCTTTGCTTTTTTGTTCTGGCCTCCAACTTGGGCCAGGCCCATCTGCACCTGATTCCTGCTTCAAGCTGTGCCACACGAATAACATCCCTCTTTAAGCACTCTCATTCTGGAAAAGAATTGACTAAAATCAGTCTGTTTCACTTTATTTTTCACTATTAACAACTTCAAAGGCTAATCCGAAATGCATCCTCCAGGAAAATATTACGTACAGTATTTTTCCTGTTTTTATTGGCCATTTCTGAATTTGAAATTAGTTCATTCTGTGTTGTGACATAAGCCCCAACATCAGCCCGTAGCTTAATACATTTAACATTAACATCTGTAAACTAGATAATTGTAGGTGTGTTTCCTAATTAATACAAGATGTACTAGCGGATCAGCTCGTCGCCTATGTTACGTGTGCTTCGCGGTTACAAAAAAATTACACAGTGAAATAATCACTCAAGTACTGAGTAAATAGCACAACAAATAAAATAAATCATTTGCAATTTACTGCATGGTGTTTTCTCAAGTTATATGTGGGCTGAAATGTCCACGTTTGGGCAGACAGTGCCAGACAAATACTACAATACATGAAGGCTGTTTTTGTTCATCTAATGTAAACAAGAGGAGCGCGCCGTTGCCATCGCAGTAATGACAACCTTCCCAAAATGGCCGCCACGTATGCACGACAATCAGCCGGCATGGCTTATCTAGCCTCTGTCGGGAAGCCCAATAGAAGACGTGTGAGGTCATGTGACTTTCTTATATCGTTTGATTGGTGAACTAGACTTAAACGTCAGTAGCGCTTAAATTGGATTGGTGGAAACAGCGCCCCATGCGGAAGTTGAAGTCGTAGTCTCGCGCACAAAATAGTTGATAAATAAGCAATAATTTAATAAAAGTAGCGAACGACATTTAGATCATTTTAACGGAGTAAAAGTACAGTTACTTCTTAACAGCAGAAGCGGCGGAAGTGTTTTTTCTGGTCTCTCCTGAGACTTATCCAAAGCAGGTCCCAAGCGCAAAAGCGGAACCTCAGGCCAAAGCGCTCGCATATTAGTCCGCCGCAGAGTAATATCCCGAAATTACGTGTGCGTGTGGATGCGTGGACTGGATCTAGCTGCCTGTGATCAAGGAGTATGAAACAGTCTATGACGACGACCCCGCCCCATGAGGAAAAACTCATTGGATCTATACGATTCACGTAAATGGCCTATTTTGAGCTCAAAACGGCGAATTTCCCTGAAAGGGGGATTGATTTGCATGTATGTTTAACGAAATACAAGACATTTGAATTTAGTGAGACCATGAATGCTAATAGTCATTGGTTTTATTTCCAGTACTTTTCCATTTGCACTGTGTAGGCTTTTAATTTCAGTAAATACATTAGAAATCGGGCGGCACGATGGGCGACTGGTTAGAGCGTCTGCCTCACAGTTCTGAGGACTGGGGTTCGATCCCCAGCCCCGCCTGTGTGGGTTTTCTAAGGGCACTCAGGTTAATTGAAGACTCTAAATTGCCCGTTAGTGTGAATGTGAGTGCAAATGGTTGTTTGTTTCTATGTGCCTTGCGATTGACTGGCAACCAGTTCAGGATGTACCCTGCCTCTTGCCTGATGATAGCTGGGATAGGCTCCGGCACTATCCTCACACCTTGTGAGGATAAGCGGCTCAGAAAATGGCTGGATTGTTGATTTATCCAATGTATATGCCTCTATTTATATATTTAGGGTAGAAAAGCATAAAAATAGATAGTGATTTAGTCCTTAGTGGAACTTTTATTCAAAATACTGTGAATTAAAAAATTGCTACACAAATCTCAGCAATTGAGAAAAAAAAATTTGTACAGCAATAATTGCTATTCAAATTTTTTAGTATATCAGACACTGGGTGCTCACCACTCATCCAGTGTGCTGCCAGCGCGATTACAGACGTGCAATTAGTTACCCATGGGATGGTGTAGTTGTTCTTCTTGATGCGGTTGTACGTCTCCTTCAGGCATGACGTCTCAAACGGTGGTTTACCAACCAGCAACGTGTACCTAAAATAACAAAACACAGCTATAAAGAAAAGTTTTTAAATTTGTGGCTTTTTAAAAATAATTCAACTTGAAGACTCAAGGCTGAAGATTTGTAAATGTAATTTCTTTGCAACGGTTTTTGTGTGCATTAGGGATTGGGCCCTTGAGAGAAATTCTGTGCTCATTTAGTGATGGAAAATTAGCAATCAATAAATTACAGCCTTTTTTCTATCATTTTTTATGAATTTGGAAACCAGTTGTAATTTCTTCTGAATGTTAATGATTTACATGATTGATTTTATATATTAAAAAAAATTGGAATCAGGTTGCGCATGATTCCCCCCTGCCCTTATCATTTTCCAATCAATTTCCCGCAATACTTGGTGCTAATAATTATTTATATACATGTGGATTGAGGATTGTTGGAAGGACACATTTATATTGAGACATTTTATGGAATAATTAGTTTAATATTTTTTTTATTTTAAACAATAAGGTTCACTTCATTTTTGCGACTTTATCATCGTAATTTATGGGGCTAGACCAATTATCGACATTTTGACGCATATTGGCATCTGCCTTTTATTTTTATTATTATTTAAATCAGACGGGCAATAAGAGATTAATTTAAAACTGGGTAAACTTCATTTAACTATTTATTTTAGTTTTCTTTTTTTTTTAGAATTTTGAAACAAAGATGTTGAGTGAGATAAAAACCTTTAACATGTTGCAAATCTGAAAATCTTTTCAATACAAATATGCTAAAAAGGAATCTAAATTAAGTTTTGGACTTCGTATTATTCAAAATGTTGACGCAAATATTTGGTCTTTTGCAACAAATTAATATTGGCTCCAAATATCAGTTAATGGCCTCCTGGACTACCAATGATGGGTATCGAATCTAGAAATAAATAAAAAACTATAAATCTCTGTCTAGTAATTTAGGCCCATCCCTACTGTTTGCGTAGACTTACAATATGCATCCTAACGACCACACATCAACCTCGTAGCTGTGTCCTTTCTTGCACAGAACTTCGGGCGCGATGTAGTTTGGTGTCCCGCACAGAGTCTTCTTGCGCTCGCCATCAAACTCGATCTTGGTGGCCAGGCCGAAGTCGCCTAAGAACACAGAGACAAGTTGTTTTTTTCAGCGAAAACGTGACATTTCCTGAGCAGCAGAAGAAACAAAAGGTTTGAGGAGATATGTTGAGAAATATTCAAGTTATACCGTTTCACTTGAAATTTAAGGTGTTTTACGACCAATTTTTTTTATATAAGAAATACCAGACAAAAACATTCCTCCAGAAGGCAGTTTATTTAACCCCAAATCTCATCACATTTCTAATTGTATCTTCTGCCCTCTTGTGGAAGCCTGTCACTGTATGTTGCTAACATAGATAGATGAATATTTACTAATACGCCGTGACACAGTGGTTGGGAACCAGTGTTCTATCTGGTGTCTGCTCACCTATCTTGACGTCCATGTCATCGTTGAGGAAGATGTTACCCAGCTTGAGGTCTCTGTGGATGATGCGGTTGTTGTGCAGGTACTGAACACCCTTGAGCAGCTGCATCATGTAGTAGCGCGCCTCGGGCTCAGTCACTGCCTTGCGACGCTTGTGCAGCTCCAGCAGCGACTAACAAAAAAAAAAAAAAAAAAAAAAAAAAAAAAAAAGATTTTTTTTAAATACACTTACGTTACACGATCAACAAATTGCAGACTACAGAATAGGCTGTTTGAACATGTACATCATATAGTCGGTCAATCAGATGCTAGGCTGGCGCTAACATTTTCCAACTTCCCAGAGGGCGGTCCTGATCCCGAGTAGGTTTTTCAGTTGGGTGGTTTGTGTCCAAGGTCCCTAAAATATGTAAATGACTTTTCATCTTTATACAAATGTTAGCAAGATCTGGCAAGTTTGTAAGAATGTTAAAGCCACAAAAATTGAGTTGTTTCAATAATAAGGATTTACTGGTAATTGGCACAATAAGAATGAAAGCACCCCAGAAGGAGAGTTAGTAGCCAGAATTCAATATTAAGACTGAATTCCTGATTTCATGAGTTTTGAGCAGAAAGCCCAAATTATGTAAAAATAAACAAATATTTGAGATTGTTTAAATTGTGGGTCCTGAATCTATCATTTATTAAAGTTTAACTTTTTGAATGGGATTAGGGAAATAAATAAACTTCCATGATATAGATTTTTTTTGGAAATGGGTCTGTATGTACTTGTTTGTATTCAAATATTCATTGCTGAAAGCGTTATAAGACAGCCACATAGATGCTATTCGTTAACCCGTCGAGGCGGTTTTGCATAAATTGTTAGGATTTCCGAAGCCAGGCAAAGCGACAGTATTTGGTTGTTTTAAATACGTCTATTTGGCATTTTTTTTTGGTTGAAGACTGTTTCACTATCTGTCAAATTGCTGCTTGTTGTTAAGTACAGCACTCGTATCTTGAGTTGTTGCTTGAAAGTCAAAGCAAAAAAAAAAAAAACGGACCAGCGACGACTCGTATCGAAAAAAAACACCACGACGTTAGTTTATGCCTTTTACTGTTAATTTAGTGCGTGTATTCCATGTTTGTGGGGGGAAAAGAGGGGAAGGGGGTCTTACTGTAGCGTACTACTCAGTACTCACTCTCCTCTTGCAGATCTCCAGCACCACAAAGACGAAGTCGTCGTCCTCGAAGAAGCCTCGGAAGCCGACGATGTTGGGGTGCTCCAGGCTCTTGTGGATGGTGATCTCCGAGGTCATCTTCTCGCGCTGGTGCGGCTTGGTGATGAGCGTTTTGGGCACTATCTTGCCGGCGAACACCTGCTGGCTCTCCACGTCGGTGATCTCGTAACACTTGGCAAAGCCGCCCTTGCCCAGGAAGCGGCCGCGAGTGTAGCGCCGCTTGGCCCGGGTGTCCATCAGCACCTCTGGGATTTCCTTGAGCGGCGCGGAAGCCAATGCCGACGACGACGGAGGGGGGTTGTTGGTCGCCGCCGGCGGCTTCTGCTGCTTGGCGGTCGGCGCACTCATTTTCCCCTCGAAACTTTGCTTCGAGCTAGGTTGCGTTAAATGACTGTCTCCGCGTTAAAAAAAAAAAAACGAGCTGAAATAAGGCTTCAAGCTCACGTTTCGATGCCAATGTGACCGCAACACTCAATAGCACGATTAAAAAGCGTGTCCGGGAGTTTAAAAAGCGAAATAAAACGGAAAGTGCCCGCAAAAACCTGTTCGTTCGACCTCAGCTCAGTTGTGACAAACAGTCGCCGAGACCGATTTAAAAAACTGCCAGGAGCATTGATGGTTTACGATTGGTCCGCGGGATTTGAATTCGAAGCCTGCCCCGCGGTGCATCACGGGAAGCCCAGTGCGAACGAGACAATGGGCGACGACGCCAGCCAAACAGCGAGACCCGATTGGGCGAATGTGTTTCCTAAACGTGGTGCGTATGGGAAATGTAGTTGACACGGGTGGGCCTTTAATCGAGCACTTTAATTTGAGTCGTTGGAAGTGAGGACGTTTCCAAAATATTAAAGTCAGTTATTACACAAAAACAAACAATACGCCTTTAAAAAGATTTAATGCTTATTTTTACTGCCTTAGAACGACATACTGACACGTGAGAGCTGATTTTATTCAGTTTTGTACAGTGGCCGACAGGGGCAAACGCGCTGCAAAAATACAGGGAAATTCAATATTTATGTTTAATTAATGTATATTAAATGTAACAATTCCTTTATGCTCACATATGTTTTCTATACACTTGCAACAACACGTATTAAACACAAATCCAAGTTTTTTCATACTTTTATTTTTTTTAGTGTCTACATATGTGTACAAATACACGTGTCGATAGGTATGTACATTTTTATTTTACTATCCATCCATCCATTTTCCAAACTGCTTATCCTCACTATTTTATTATTTCATTATAAATTATTAAAATAAAAATATTAAATATGTAATGCCTATATATTTTTACGTTATTCTTTTTAATATGTAAATACTGTACATACAAAATATGAAGTATATAGTTATTCCAATATTTTTACTGTACAAATTAATAAATTACTATATATTTATCCATGGTGGAAAGTTGGACGACTGGTTAGAGCGTCTGCCTCACAGTTCTGAGGACCGGGGTTCAATCCCCGGCCCTGCCTGTGTGGAGTTTGCATGTTCTCCCTGTTCCTGCATGGGTTTTCTCTGGGCACTCCGGTTTCCTCCCACATCCCAAAAACATGCGTGGTAGGTTAATTGACAACTCTAAATTGCCCTTAGGTGTGAATGTGAGTGCGATTAGTTGTTTGTTTGTATGTGCCCGGCGATTGGCCAGTTCAGGGTGTACCCCACCTCCTGCCCGATGATAGCTGGGATAGGCTCCAGCACACCCGCCACCCTAGTGAGGAGAAGCGGCTCAGAAAATGGATGGATTGATATTTATCCATCCATCCATTTTCCATATATATTTTTTTATTTGAATATTACATACAAATATTATGATTTTTTTTTAAACTACGAAAATATATAGTAGTTAGTTAACTAACGAAAATTTTAAACTACGAAATGATATAAGTGTATTTTTCCCACAGATTCATATTTGATTTGTATTTAAATATCAAGATTAACAATCGTAATTAACTTCCTAACAGAAAGACAAATAGGAGCCCAAAATGTTTACTAAAATCTGAAAAAAGTAATACTTTGTATTTATTATAATGTTTCAATACATTCAAAAGTATCTTATATTTTAATTCAATTATGAAAATTATAGAAAAAATATTTAATATTGAACTACTACTACTGAAATTAATTAGAAAAAATATTAATAGAAATGTAATGTAAAATGATAAAGCAATTAAGGTAAGAGACCAAAAGTTCAACAAAATTCACAAAGGTTTAATACAAATTACAATTTTTTTTTTTTTTTAACCAAACCCAAGCATTGAAGTCAGAGGCATGGCAATAAAAGTGTACAGCAGTCAACTTTAAAGTCCAATACAGTGCAAGTGTGAAACTAGCGCTTTAAAAACCTTCAAGCGAGTGTGACTAAAATCCCATAAAATCGTCCTGAGTAGCAAGGTCAAAGTGCAAGGTGATGTCACCATTCTGGTGCCCCATCACCAGTGTGGCGCCACCCTCTGCCCAGCGAGCCAGCTGCCAGCCCTCACAGTCACGGGCCGCAGCCACCGCCACCATGACGCCGTCACATGACCGCCGCCTCAGCTGCCACATGCACACGCAGCCGCTCTGACTCAGGCCCGCCACCGCAGCGCTGCTGGCGTCAGCCTCGCACAGCCTGCGGGAAGCGAGACATATCGGAAATTGTCAAAACTGATAACACCTATATTAACTGCAAAGAAGTTAACCAGTTTCAAATTATTACAGCAAACCCCCCACAGATTTACAATTCAACATTCGCAAACTCATCTAATGCGGTTGCCTCAGATGACTGTTCAGAATGAACCAATCACATTCAAACTAAGGCTGCAACTAATGATTATTTTAATACTTGATTAATCTGTCGATTATTTCTCCGATTAATTGATAAATCAAATACTTTTTTTAAAATTTCCATACGTTTACTTAAAAACAGGACATTATTCCAAATTAACAGCGCAGAAAAGGCACAAACATAAACTGATTATGATTCAGTTATTGGTTTGATCCGTAACACATCAGAAAATCGGCGAAAATGTAGATAATTGTTTTCTAAAGTTAAAGCAGATGTTTGCAAAAATACAAATGTCTGAGGCTGAAATTCCAAGGATTTGGAAAATTTTAAGTTAAACAAGCTTTCTAAACAATTAATTGATTATCAAAAATAGTTGATTAATTTGACTGTTGCACTTCTAATTCAATCTCATGTATAATGGGAGTCAGCACACACATGCCACCCTGTGAAGTGCACCTGATAACCCCCAAATAAAAATCAGATGTTCTAGTAGGCTTTTCCTGACATTTGTTTGCTTTCTTGCAGAAGCCTGAATGTTTGGTGCTATCACTGACTACTTTTTGGATTGTGATTTGTTATTTCTGAACACAGCCATAAGTGGGTGTGCATACTTTTACAACCATATTATCACACTTGTTTATTTTTCCTTCCCCTCTTGTAAAGATTTCACATTTTTTTAATTGAGTTGTACAAGTTATACTGTAATTTCCTGTGTATACTACGCTCTTGAGTATAATATGCACCCCCAAAATCGTACTTAAGCAGCTGAATTTTCCTTCTACCTAAGTATAATAAGTGCCACAGAATTGCTGTTATCCATGCTAAACAATTCAAGTATTAGCTGCAGAGTAATTTGTATTTTATTATATTTTTCAAATAAATGTTCTGCACATGTGCTAACGAAATTACTTTAGTTTAATTCAGAAATTTTTAACGGTGATTGACTCAAATCAATGCTCAAATATTAAGTATAACATTTTAATTGCACTGTTGAAACTAGTAGTCTTACATAGCAATAACAGGCTGACACATTTTTGTATTTTTTCTTAAATCAATGTATAATACATAACCTCAATTTTTCATGAAATTTTGGGCAAAAAAAATGTGTACTATACACGAGAAATTATGGTAGGTCACATTAATGGTGAAAAAGTTTTGAAATGATTTATTTTGGTCTCATTCTTTAATAACACAAAAACTTTGTATTTGAACAGGGATCTGCAGACTTTATATCCACTGTACAATCAAAATGATAAACAGTTGAATATTTGAAAAAAAAGACAATATACTGGATACAGTGAACCAAATGACCTATTTGCGTTTTTTTCTGTGGAACCTCACCTCAGCTATATTTTTGTGGTTTTGATGATGGCGAGAAGCCCTGGCTAATAGGAAAGTAGTAATTGTTATGTGGAAGTGATCCATCTCTACTGAGAGACGAAAATCTTTGTATGTCGGGGTGGAGCTAAGTTTAGCCTAGGATGTTGATGAAAGTTACAGAGAGTCTTTACCATATGTATGTTTTTGCTCTACTACACGAAAGGCGCACTTCTGGTGCTTTTTTCCCCCAAATCAAATGATCTGTAAGCTATTTGTTTTTAAACGTAACCTTGTAAGATTAGTTTAAAAAAATATTAAAGTGTTAAGGTATCATAGATTGGGTTATATTTACAGTTTAAGCTATTTGAATAGAAGGCAATTATAAAAAAAATTTAGGGGGGAGGGAGTCCATCCATTAGTTGAAAATTTTTACTATTCAGGTTGGAGTTTGGTCTCGAGCCGCCACGAATAATGACATTTCACTGTACATTAAAAGCAATAAATGTAAAACCCTCCCCGCACACATCTTTAATTAGCCAGCTGGCAGCTAGCTAGCTAGCATGTGAAGCTAGCGTAGTGACCTACAATAACATCCTCACAAACACACCGACTCAAAATGCACCTCACCGGTCACAGATGATCCAAATGAAAGTCATTTGTTCACAAAAAGCTGGTCAATATCAAGCCAACTGGAAGGTTAACAAAAATATTAGCTCACCTTCCCGACCAGGACGTGGGCGGGTCCAGACGCGCTGCCAGGACGCTTTTACCAGTGAGAGGATTCAACGCAACCAAGGAGAAGAGCACCGACTTCTTCTCCTTTTCTTCTTGATTGAAGAACGTTTCATCCTTGCTCTTGTTTTTCTCGTCCTGGTGGCAGCCCAGAGACAAGTGCTGCAGGAGGACTAACAACACACCCTGAGCACAGAAAGTAACAAGAGAAAAAATGTTAAGTTCTTAAATATTTGCCAATTTAGTCTCATCCATCTGTCTAGTATACATGGTTCCAATTCGGTAGCAATCAGGCAAAAATCTTGATGATGTGTTTGTCTGGAAGGACCCCTGGAAATGGCCAAAATTACTCTAAAATTGCCACTTTAAAGCATAATGTCTTTTGGATTTTGGAGCCTTTTTTGTGTGTTTACTCATGATAGACATCCATCAATCCATCCATTTTCTGTACTGCTTATCCACACACTCATGTGTGTGGATAAGCAGCATGGGCATGGGCATGCTGGAGCCTATCCACACTATCTTCGGGCGAGAGGCGGGGTACACCCTGAAGTGGACTGCTAACCAGTCGTCCACCGTGCCATCAAATTTCATGTTCATGGACAAATTGCAAATTGAATTTTGAAAACTATAAAAAAAAAAAAAAAAAAAAAGTTTAGTTTTATGGTTTGTCATTAAACTTCTAAAATGGCAGACTTACTGTGTCTTTTAGGACATGGGTTCTAAACACTTCTTTTGTGGGTGTAATCATGATGAACATGTATAACAAATTTGAGGCTGCAAAGTGAAACTGGCTTGAGGGGCTGAATTATTTTGGGACCTTGTGGACTTGACTCATTGGAGTTTGGTGTTTTATGGAGGTGAGTCATTAAATTTCGCTTCCACGCTCCACCCACACACAATAACAAAAACTCAAAGCCATTACAACATTTTGTCATCCATCTGTCCAGTATACAAGGTTCAAATTTGGCAGCAATCGGACAAAATCTTCGGGGACAAGGTGGTCTTTGAGAAACCCTGAAAATGGTCAACTTTGCTCTAAAATAGCCACTTCAAACTAAAATTGAAGACTTCCTGTGGGTATGTACACTTACACTGCAGGAGAATCCTCTTAAACAGGACGTGTTTGACAAACTGTCACTGAGCTGTATTTTCTGCAGCAAGTGTCCGCTCTTTAAATTCCTATAAAAAAAAAAAAAAAAAAAAAACACACAAAGCATAATAGATATTGTTAAATCTCATTGGATGGTGTACTTAATGACGTGTTCAGTGGGTGTTTAATCCTACCAAACAAAGAGTCGTCCTCCCTCATCTGTGCCGATCAGAGCGTCGGGGAGTGCATCCACTTGAGCCAGCGCTCCAACGCAAACACCGGGCGAGCCAAGAGGGACACAGCGGGAAGTGCTGCCAAGAGGAGAAAGGTTAAAACGAACAGAATTATACAATAAACATTTGTTTTTGTTAGTTTTTTCAATAGGAAAAAGTGCATTTTGAGAATGTCTTGAATGTTCAACGTAGGTTAGGATCATAGAAGAGTCTAAATGGTCTCCGATGATGACGAAAACATGAGCGTTAGGTCTGCTGGAGACTAAATTGTCTCAGATGTTCACAAAAACATAAATTCAATTTGTCGAAGACTTTACCTTATATGCTTGTGATGTACATTAGCTTCGTAGAAGAGTAAATTTTCTTTGAATTCATAAAAATGCGTACATTAGATTCACAAAAACTTGAATGTTAGCTTTGTTAAGACTAAATTGCCTCCAATCTTTCCAAAAACAAGTAGGTTAGCTTTGCAGGTGACCAGATTGTCTCGGATGTTTACAAAAATGCATACATGAGGTTGGATGATCTGACTTACCTGCCATCGTTTGAGAGTGTGAACACCTGTAGCGTGCAGCCAGACGCAGAGTACGAGGAGGTGACCACCCTGGACTGTGCGACGCCCACAGCCGCCTGGACACCACCATCAAGCAGTAGCCCAGGCTTGCTGCCACAGCACGACAGCACCCTGAGTACACGTTGGACGTTAGGGAATGTCTCAAAGATGAATAAAACTGGGCAAAGGTGAAAAATTGGGTTGTCATTTACCTCACTTCTATGATCTCAAGCTGACCCAGAGTCACACACATGAGGCCGGCGGCATCCGGGATGGAAAATATGTTGATCACCGGCTGCATGGACGAACAACATCAACAAGATGATGAACCAGACTTTTTAAAACGCCCTAATATGCCACCAAAGCCCTTCATGAATACTGTATGTTGAATATTGTCTATCATCTCAAATGATAGACAAGCTTTTTAGGTTAGGGAGGAGCTAAGTTTAGCCTGGTTGTTAGCAAAGACGTTATGAGACAGTCTTTGCGACGTGTGTGTACAGTCTGAATTCCGGTGCATTTTTTAAAATCAAATGCAGTGGTGCATTTGATTTTTTTTTTGCAACTTCCCCCAGTGCAATTATAATGGTGGTCAGTTATCTGTAGATTTTCGCTATTCGTGGTCCCTACCCAGTGTATTCTATTTTAGCGACACATTACTGTGCACGGCTTGCCCACTAGGGGGCGGTATAATAAAGAAATTAATAAACAAACAAAAAACCTTAAAAAATAAGTGACTCAGTATGCTGCAGTAATAGTCGTAGTCGTTTTTCACAGAGGATAAATAATATATAGTGATGCAGTGAAAAGAAAATTCTTGGCCAAAACCTAAAACCAAAAATGAGGAACCTAAAGGTGAAAACCGAAAGAAACGACTATGTAAATTATTAGTAAAATTGCATTTATGGCTATGACTGCAGAGCTGCCAACCTATAGAAATTCACTTCTAAAATAATTTGTCTGAATTTCCATATTTTTAAGATTGTGTCACGAACATTAGTGTGGGATAGTTATTGCAGTATATTATGCAATAAGAAAGAATTTCTCCATACTGTTTAATTGCACAGCAATAATTACTCTATAATCGTAATAATTAATAAATTATGGCTTCAATAGTTGTTATTTGAATGTATTTATTCAACTTGGTAATGGCGGACACATTTGCAGCCAAATAAATGCCTTTTCTTGCATGCTATTTTTGTTATTTCCCATATCTACTATTGCTGCTGAAATTATTCCAATTTCCAAATTGTGGGACTAATAAAGGTTGTCTTATATTATAAATATTTATGATTTTAATGCACTTTTAAACTTATAGGCCCCTTTTCTCAAGTGACGTAGCGAACTACTAATTCATTTCCGGTATCGGTCCTGTAGTGTTATTCTTTATTACACTATTGTCTTCTCTCGACACTTATTAATTTGCCTGCCATTTTGCTTGCCAAAGTTGGTGACTGTCTGTTATTACCCAGTTCCAGCCAGACCTACGTGACAAGTGTACTGTATCACCCTGTATAACTTATTTTGGTGTTCTGCGACTTCATGTGACGACGGATTAGCAATTAGCACAGCATCTTCGTCTTTCTCCTGTTAATTACGCCTCGTCCTGCCTACATGATAACAATACTTGTCAGAAGTGCAGCTTAGTGGGTGCCATGGAGGCGATGATTAGTGATTTATGCCGCATTGACACCGAACGTGAAGCGAATATTTGCCTCAGTGGCTTTGGATCGTACTTAGGCGCATTATCCCTAGCTCATAGGAAGCTGCATCTGTTCAACATAGCGTACAACAAGCATTACCCCGTGGTACCCGAACAGCAAGTGGTAATGATTAGTGAGGGGGAAGTTAGAAAGGCATTAAAGAGGATGAAAAATGGAAAGGCAGTTGGTCCTGATGGCATTCATTTGGAGGTATGGAAACATCTAGGAGAGCTGGCTGTGGAGTTTTTGACCAACTTGTTCAACAGAATTCTAGTGGGTTAGAAGATGCCTGAGGAATGGAGGAAAAGTGTGCTGGTGCCCATTTTTAAGAACAAGGGTGATGTGCAGAGCTGTGGGAACTATAGAGGAATAAAGTTGATGAGCCACACAATGAAGTTATGGGAAAGAGTAGTGGAGGATAGACTCAGGACAGAAGTGAGTATTTGCGAGCAACAGTATGGTTTCATGCCCAGAAAGAGTACCACAAATGCATTATTTGGCTTGAGGATATTGATGGAAAAGTACAGAGAAGGTCAGCAGGAGCTACATTGTATCTTTGTGGATCTAGAGAAAGCCTATGACAGAGTACCCAGAGAGGAACTGGGATACTGCATGCGGACGTCTGGAGTGGCAGAGAAGTATGTTAGAATAATACAGGACATGTATGAGGGCAGCAGAACAGTGGTGGTGTGTGCTGTAGCTGTGACAGAGGAATTTAAGGTGTAAGTGGGACTGCATCAGGGATCAGACCTGAGCCCCTTCCTGTTTGCAGTGGTGATGGATAGGCTGACAGATGAGATTATACTGGAATCCCCGTGGACCATGATGTTTGCAGATGACGTTGTGATCTGCCGTGTAAGCAGGGAGCAGGTGGAGGAACAGTTAGAAAGATGGAGGCATGCAACGGAAATGAGAGATTAGCCGAAGTAAGACAGAATATATGTGCATGAATGAGAGGGATGGAGGGGGAAGAGTGAGGCTACAGAGAGAAGAGAGAGCAAGGTTGAAGCGCTTTAAATACTTGCCGTCAACAGTCCAGAGCAATGGTGAGTGTGGTAAGGAAGTGAAGAAACGGGTCCAACCAGGTTGGAACGGGTTGAGGAAGGTGTCAAGCTGTGTTGTGTGACAGAAGAGTCATCTGCTAGGATGACGGGCAAAGTTTATAAAACAGCTGTGAGGCCAGCCATGATGTATGGATGAGAGACAGTGGCATTGAAGAGACAAAAGGAAGCAGAGCTGGAGGTGGCGGAAATGAAGATGATGAGGTTCGCTCCAGGAGTGACCAGGTTGGATAAAATTAGAAATGAGCTCATGAGAGGGACGGACGGCCAAGGTTAGATGTTTTGGAGACAAAATTAGAGAGAGCAGACTTCGATGGTTTGGACACGTCCAGAGGAGAGCTAGTGAGTATATTGGTAGAAGGCTGATGATGAAGGAGCTGCCAGGCAAGAGAGCTAGAGGAAGACCAAAGAGACGGTTGACGGATGTCGTAAGGGAAGACATGAGGGCAGTTGGTGTTAGAGAGGAGGATGCAGGAGATAGGCTGACATGGAAAAGGATGACACGCTTTGGCGACCCCTCACGGGACAAGCCAAAAGGAAAAGAAGAAGTCTTATAATATATGCCTGTTTGTGTTGAAATAACAGTTGCTTTAACGGATCCATATTGATAGTATCTCAATTTAATTTTTCTCAATTCAAAACAAAAAATACGACAAGTGATGGCTTGTATCTTGAAAAAAGGTTGGGAAACACTGAGTATGAAGTTTAACACCCAAGACACAGTTCAGGCATCTAGAAAGACACTACCATGCATATAATTATCTTAATGAGACAAGCCGCAACACCAGAACAAAGCTGCACTTCGAGACAAGCCAATGCCTTTACTTTTACGCTTCTTAAGGCCTGTTTATACTCCCGCGCTCTCGCGGCCGACAGTACCCGCATCGCATCACGTGACCGACGCATTGGGCCGCGCGGCCGCTATGCGCACACAGCACAAATTGTCGCCGCGCGCAGAATGGCGCAGAGACCAGCTCTCGTGCTTGATCCGTTTTAGTCACATGCTTTGATGACGTACTCAGCTTTCCCCTTGGTTCCACATACCGGCTACCGGAAATGGCCAGAAAATGCAGAGGAAACTCCACCCTGTGGTGTCCTTGCCAATATCAGCCATAGTGACAGCCCCGACTTGGAGGGGAACTGCAGCAGATTTTCAAAACAGCGTGCACTCGAGTATAAAGGCAAACTGCGCGCTGGATAGCCGCTGTGACGTCAGCGCGGTCACGCACGAGTACAAAGAAGCCTTTATGTGCCAATTTTTAATCGAAATGCAGAGTGTGAAGCAGCTTGTGTGTAAGGGAATTGCTACAATTACTTAAGTACTACACACTCACTTCAGTGAAGGGCCACGTGTGTCGTAGGGTCCAATCGCTTAATGACGACGCACGACTCCACAAACACACCGCCCACTTTCCCGCCGCAGCAATGCACAAGTGGCTGCCCGAGTCCAACAGGCAGCATGCGTCCACCAGAACACCTCCTGCCGGGGCCTGACACGTCACCAAAAAAAAAAAGTTTTTAACTAACTGTCACAATATCAGTAATAATTTTTTTTAAAATACCCATGCGTGCAAAATCTTTTTTTTCTTTATCTGTGTAGATTCTCAGCCATTCAGGTCATGGTAATCCACAAAGGTTGAATCGAGGCAACTTCTTTTTTGTTGAATTTGTTCTGGCTTATTTTCCGAAAACTATTAAATGAATTGGGCATTTATGATATTAGGTAGTGATGTTACGAGATGTGCACAGTTTCCGAAGCATGTTTCGGGTATTGGAAGTGGTGTTTCCGCAGCGCTCGTATTGAGACTTGCTTCATTTAGAGGAGCCGGAAATTATGACATCCGAAGTCTTGCTGCCAGTCAATTCAACTACATAGTCAGCAAAGCCCAATGGGCATTACTTGTTAATAGCAAATACTTCTTAACTATGTAGTGTACAAGCTCGCGTGTCTGCAACGGCAAACCTATGAGTTAGCATCAATACACAAAATGTTATTTCAACCGTTTTATTTTAATGACAAAAGTCTTTCGCCCTAAAACCAAAAATGCCCTTTGAGGCTATTTTCTGCTGAAACATTTCGGCCACATTTCGGTGCATCACTACAAACAAGTTATGTGCAAGTTTTTATTTTCAAATGTTTTACTGCTTAGAAAATGTGACATGAGATACGACATACTTTTACATGGCATAACAAATAAATGTTTCAAAATTGTAAAAATTTATTCTGAATTATTTGCGTATTTTTATTCCTTAGTGAATCGATATCGTAACAACTTAAATTAATATCAAATCGCAACCCTAAAGAATCGAAATTGAACGGTTAGGTTATTAACAATGCCTAGCCCTATTATCAAGCGTTGAAGACTTAAAATTGTTTTTAATGTTTACAAAGAGAAGATGAGATTTATTAGTACCACAATGGGGATACGTACAGAGGCATGTACGCTAGCCTCATTGAAGACTAAATTGTACTTGATGTTTACAAAAACGTACCTTAGATTGCTGCACAGCATTCCTCTGCATATTTGCACTTTCACCCATTTTTTTTCAGGAACCTATCCTCCATTATTCGCTGGAGATTTCACCTAATGTTTTGTGCTCAGTCCAAAGCCCTGTCTAATATAAAAGTAATTGCTTTGGCGCCATCTTGTAGCTAAGGAATTACGCTGAAGTGAATTAAGGAACTTTATTTAGACAGAAGTAGTGCTTTGCCACCATTTTGTGGCACTGTCTCTGTCCATCGTGAATAGTGGGGAAACACTGTACAATTTACCACCAGATCCAAGCTAACCCAAAACATGCTAAAATTTTCTTACTTTCAGTGTGCAGCTTCTGTGCTCCTCCACCGCTGTCAGCATTTGGACGTCAGGTGCCGGGGCAGCTGTGTCGAGAGTGGCGAGGTGTTGGGGGGACTGGGTCCGGGTGGAGGGGCTAAGCAAGGGGACGACAGTGGCAGTTGGCAATGAAGCAAGGGGGGTGAACCCCAGGGAGGGCAGCACTGGACTGGAGGGGAAGGTAGATGAGGGCGGGTGCAGTGGGGCAGAGGCCACTGGGGGGCTCAGTCGCAGCTGAGAGTTGACGCTGTGCTCATTTCTGACCGTTTTGGGAAAAAAGTCTTTAAGCCTGTTCTCCTCCTGGCCTTCCTCTCGGGGGTGATCACGGCAGGGAAGAACCTCCCGATCGCGGTCCCCACACTTCAGTTCTTGTTCCTCTGGGCTCTGACATATGCTGGGAGGGTCCAAATGTGAGGTTCCAGTGAGTTGCATGTTCCAGGAGTCATCGTCTTTTGATTGGCTGGATGATTTGCCAGCCATGGGTGTGAGGCTGAGCGGCACACTGAGAGTAGTCACTGGAGTTCCAGGATGCCGCAGGACACCACCCGTGTTGTGGCACAGCGACGCAAAAGGTTCCGCTCTGGACTCCACAGCCACTTGGCGAAGTTTGCTGAGCTTCAGGGAGGCGAACTGGTCGTCGGGCAAGTGGAAGTCCTGATGGAGGTCCAGGTGCAACAGGTCGCCAGCCAGCTGCGAGAGGGGAGGAAGTAATGGAGTGGGGGTGGGCTTAGAAGATGGCAGGAGGAGGGAACGCCACTTTTCAGAACCTGTAAGGACAATTTTTTTAAAATAGACTAACATTGTTTCCAACATCTATGAAAAAACTTACTTAACCTTCGACTCAAAATTGTCTTTGAAGTTTAAGCAAACACGTACATTAGTAGGGTTGGGCATCGAGAATCGAGAACCAATTGGAACCGGGACTAACGTTACGGTTCTCCCAAAATCGTTCAAATTTATACATTTCGGCTACCAGTTTCGATGCCTACCCAAAGAAGAAGTGGCGAAAACCAACAAAGAAGAACGCACACAAAGACGTGCTTGTGCCGAACGATGGCGGCGGACCAGTCTTACCTTTGTTAAAATTAATGACCAGTCGCCTCAGTGCAACACTTGGAATAAGATTATATTGTGCAAAGGAGGCTTTCACGATGTGTACAAGTCTGACGTGCTCCGAGTCACAGCCTACACCGCGCAGAGCTTCAGTGAAGTTAACTCTCAGTCAATTGGGTGAGTGAAACAATAAAACACGTCTATGCCAACATTGTGGAAGCTAACAAGGTAAACAGTTGGTTGCACTTTTGACTGATGTTTTTTTTAGTGTTTATTTCAGTCTTCAAAGCAACGCAAGAGCCGATGACAGAAAAGAAAAAAAAGCTCTAAACATTGAGCTAAAATTTCACCGTAGCAACTTTACATCACAATGAGTGATGTAAATGTTACACAGGATGGGCACATACAATTGCTAGCTCTCAGGGCAAGTTAAATAAAACAATGACTCTTGTGCTGAAGTTTTTGGTGTGCCTTGATTGAATTGTAAATAATAGAGTCATTGGGCGTGGAGATCAACAGACCGGAAGAGGCAAAGCGCATCAGCCCTTAAAACCGGAAGTGCGTGACATAACCCACGTTGACTACAGCGAACGTCAACATATATTTGATTGACAGATGAAGGGCTCGTCTTCTGCGGACCAACCACAGTCTTGCAGCTCGAGGGTGGGCCTTATTTTTTCATGATTTCAGAGGCATAAAAAAACAACAACAACATTATTGTTTTTCGTGATAGTTTTTAGGAAATTATATCTTTAAATTTTTTTTGCCGTGACATGCCTACTGAGATGTTTACATGTCTTTGATTTTTAGATAAAACACATACATTAAAGACATTGAAGACTAAACTGTCTTCAGTAAATATGAGAACACGTTAACACATACGTTAGGCACATTGAACGCCCTAAATTATCTTTGATGTTTACAAAAATGTACATTAATTTTTTCGCTTTTGATGCAAAGTTTGTAACATATGATTAATGAACTGTTAACTGTCCTGAACAAGCGAAACAGTTGTCATTTTCAGATTCAGCGATGCAAAATTTTCCCAAATCAATAAAAAAAACAATACAATTTACAAAAAATAAAAATAAGTAACTCAGTGTTAAGTAACACGTAAACGCGTATGCTAGGTTTACTGAAGAATTTTAATGATCTTTGATGTTTTTGAACACGTACATGTACTGTACGATCAGTTCGCTGAAGATGAAATCATCTTCGATGTTTACGATGAGTCATTATCTCCAATGTTAACAAAAACACTAGGTTAGGTTAATTTAATACTCAAAGTTGTCTTGGATGTTTACAAAAACACACAAGTTACGTTTGTAGACTATAAATGGTCTTTAATGTTTACGAAAACATATGTTAGCTTTATTAAGGAAGGGGTTTACAAAACAAGTACGTTAGATTCGCTCAAGACGTTATGTTTCCGTAAACATAAAACATGATTCAGTCTTCGACATTGGCTTCGTTGAAGACTCTAATTTGTCCTCCATGTTTACAAAAACACGCATAGTAGGTTCTGTGAAGACCCAATTGTGTTTGATTTTTATTAAAACAGACGCTCCGTTAGTTGAGACTAAATTTTCTTAAATGTGAAAATCAGCTCCATTTGAGTCTTTGAAGACTAGATTGCCTTTCATGTTTACAAAAAACATACATTAGGTTCGTCAGAGAGTATATCAATGATTGTTTATTTGGAAAAAAAAAAAAAAAGTCTCTAAATTGTCTTTGATGTTCACAAAAGTGAGTGGCTGTGTCTTTGAGCCAGCTTCCTTGTGAACATGAACATTATAGCTACGCTATGGAAAATGGATGACTGATATTTAAGTGCTCCAGTGCTCTCCACACAGTGTACACACAGTGTCATGCAAGTCTTACCTGAGGCCACAGGAGTGGACTTGACCATCTTGTAAAGGATTGGTAAGACCTTCTGGGCTCCGGAAGAAGGTTGCGTGTCAGGGGACGTGGCCTTGGGATCGCCGGATGGCGGCTCAACCTCTTCCAGAGATGAGTGGGATTTTGGAGAATTTGTCTCATGGAGAGACGACGGGCCAGGAGAAGGCGAGGGTCTCTGGACCCGAGGCTTCCCCCTGCCTCGACCCCTCTGGCTCTTCCGACCCTTCCTCAGACAAGTGACTCTAGGGGGCGAAACGGCTTCGATGGGGGTCTTACTGATGGACATCGGACTGGAACGCTTACTGGAGGCGACCGGGTTGGCTTTTTTCTGCCGAGGTCGCCCCGAGTTCAGCTGGGTATGGATGACAGCCCGCAGGTCCGGCTGGCTCTGTGAGAGAGCCATGCTCCTGGTAGTGCGGATGTAGTACTCCGCAGGGAAAAGTAGTCCCTCCACCAGGGTGCAGGACTCCAACAGTCTCTTCCCATCTCCTTCCCCTCCTGCTATTGTTTCGACGCTGCAAAAACTAGGTTTGAAGTAGCTAGCCTAAAGAAGGAACACCAATGTTTTAATACTAGTGAATTTATACAACATACCACCCCATACACACCCCCCCCCCCCAGTAAAAAATGTACATAATTGCCTATAGCTGATAAATGATAGCAGCAAAGCACTACTTTCGTCTACATGAAGCTCCTTAACTATTCTCAGGATTTACCTTGGCACCAAGATGCCACAAGGTAAAGCACTACTTTTCTATGAAGGATTTGGCCTGAGCATAAAATAATTCAGCAAATAGGTGAATTCGCAAGTAGTGAATCGCAAATATGCAGGGGAACACTACACCTCAACCCATCAACTTATTGTACAGTGAATGCCTGCATATTTGGGGTTCAGCATTTGCGAATCACCTTTTTAGATTTTTTGGGGGAACATATGATTATTATTAATATTATTCGCTGCAAAACTCACCTGTTCACTGTCTTTGTGCTCAGCCCAACACATTTGGTAATTCGTTTGCATTAATTCCAATGGGAAACGGAGTCACGGAATGAATAAAATTCATAACCTGAAGTTCCACTGTATTTGATCGACAGTTGAGCAGGGGTGTGATTTCAATTAATTCAGAGGACACGACCACAGTGTTTGACAGCGAAGACAATTGCTTGATTTTTCACGATTTTTAAGCCTCAATTTATATACCCGTACTTGATTTTTTTTTTGTATTTGGCACGGTTGTTAACAACAGCCTTCTCTGTGTCAAGTTTACAAGACATGTATTTTTAAGATATTTAAGAAATCTTACCAAGTCCAACATTCCTTTTCTCTTGGAAGATCATTTTGCTTAATAACATATTCCTCATTTCATTACTCTTTTTTTCTTGTTTTTTTTTTTGGGGTGGGGAGTGTCAATAACTATCCATTAGTGGCGATTCACTGTATTTCTTATTTTAAGCCAGACTTACTCATAACAGTAATAAAATTTCCATCCACAAGTTATAATACCTTACCAAGTAAATATATATATATATAATAATAATAATCAAATACAGTACCGGAAGCAAAAGTAAACTCTCTAACACAATAACTGCCTGTTAAGAAGAAATACCTTGGCAGACAAAAAAATAAGAACCTATTTTGCCTTGGTTGGGTTTCATCTTGGCTAGATTTAAGTTCTTGCAGCATACCTGTTTTTCCAAATTTTCATGACTCTTTTCATCAAGTGTGACGTGTCCGCCATCTCCTCCCACAGTGTGATTCTCAGTTCTGTTTCCGTCTGGCACCTCTGCTTCCTTTTTCCCTTCTTGTTTCTCATCCTCGAGGGCCGGAACATTCCAGTGCGAGAGCAGCAGAGAGGGCGATACCGATCCCGAACTTTGGCTTTCATCTGCAAACCTCGCATCGCCTTGGACCTTTCCTCCTTCCTCACTGTGACTCTGCCAGCGCATGCGGCTGCGGCGGGAACGCAGGCGCAAGGCCGGACTCGCTCTGGAAACGCAGGGCGGGTTGTGGCGGACCAGGTCCGGTTCCGGCGTGGACGGAAGCAGAGTCCTGACCAAGCTGCTGGAGTCAGCGGGACCTGATGAAAGTTGTTACGGTGTTATACAGGCACCAGTCAAAATATTAAGTATATGACATTGTGGTGACCTTATTATAGTATTTAAAACACTAGGGCTGGGTATTGTTAAGAACAGCAAAATACAATATTTGAAAAAAAACAACTATAAACTAGTTAATTTTTGGACCGGTAAACTTAGTTAAAAATTTTTAATGATAAACTATGAACTAAACGAGTTCATTTTTGGAATGGTGAACTTAACTTTGAACTAGTTCACGTAGAAAATGAACTTTCTTAACTCTGATCCTGTATTATTTCCCATTGCAATACATATTGCATGTTTAAAAAAAAACCAATATATATATATATATATATATATATATATATATCACACAATATCATTTACCCCCCACAATATCGTACAGCCCTAGTTCACACCATGTCCGTATGGGCTGTTGTGCATGTCATTCAAACAGAGCACCCTAGCCTTGACAAGGCATGTGCTTCTGTAGCGTGTTGGGATGGTGACCTCAAGTGGACAAATAAAATACCTGCACCTCTCCAAAGTATCACATAATGAATTGGATATATGAACCTTATAAAGTTATAAAATCATATATTAAATACTAGGTCGCTATTTTGCAGATTTGATTCATTGCTGGGGTTTCCTGTACCGTAACCCTGGCGATAAACGAGGACACCCACCCCTACAAAACAGCATTCACTGTGATGCAATACAGTAAACTACAACCACAATAATAAACTAAAAATTCCGAAAATGTAGGGTTGATTTGATTAATTAATTAAAGTTTGTCAGGACAATTTATTTTAACCAATATGTGCAGCGTTTTCCGTAGTTCAATGCTAGTTTACAAAAGCAGAGTCAGTGTTGCCAATTTAGTGTTCTGGGGCCTCATGTTCAAAGACTTGCGTGGATTTCCTACTGAAACATGGCGTACGCTCAAATCCAGAAAACGTCGTACGGACAAAAATATCCAGATGTATGAATCTGTGCGTACGCATTAATCCAAGCACATTTCCTTCGTGCATCCCAATCAACGTTGAAATGAGCACACATTGGAGTAGCCGACGCCTCCCTGTCCACTGCTGCATTTAAATATGCAAATCACATTTAAATGAACCCTGCACCTGAGATCCCGATCTCTGCATGATCAGAAAAAAAGGAAAATGAGCAAGATAATGAAGAAAAATATTTTTTCTGAATGTTAAGTTGCTCAATGAAGTGGAGGTGTGCAGGAAAATCCTCTTTGGCACGCTACATGTTCGGGGATTCGTCCAGTGTCCCTGTCGTGTACTCCGGCATCCCCAGGGTCTCCGAGGCAATGTTGCCAGGCATTAATTGTTCATTAGTGCGAATTGTTCATGTGTCTCTGATGTGCAGATTAATTATAACAGTTTCCCAGCATCACCTGTAAGTGTTGTCAAAGCACCAACAGCTGTAGAAACATGCGTGCGCCACCATGAATTTGGAGTGAGGCACCGCACATTTCCACGATCATTTCACTCTTGATACATCTGAACTTTGCCGTGTAAAATAATGTACGGCACGCTTTTGTGCGTACACACCTTTTGTACATGAGGCCCCGGGTCCCTATATTAATCCACATGGACTAGACATTTGTGCAAAATTAACTTTTTGAAATGACCTCTTGTTTTTCCACATACCTCCATATGTAGGCTTAGGTGTCCCCTCTGGCTCTGTCTGGTCCTGCTTTGGAGTGACGTCGTTCCTCACGTGTTTCCGCACCGCTTCCTGTCGCTCAGCACGCTGCCAACACAAATGTACACGCTTGTGTGAGAACATGGCTGACTGACTTAAAGTGGACATACTGTGGTGCCTTTACTTATTGGTTTAAATTGTCACGTGACTAAGTTCATAACTCAAAACACTCAAATCTCAAATCATCTATCCTCGTTGAAGTCAGTAGAAATTAAGCCATTCAAGTCCCCCTAACACCAATACATTTTGTTAAATAAATTGCACTCAACGGTATTTTGTACATAATAAAAACATACAGAAATATAATCAAATAGAATGTCAACGTTTAAACAGTGTGTACATCATGATTTCATGCTTCAATTCAATGGACTTTGTGCTGCTCCATCTGGTGTGCACACATTTGCTGCTAAGGGGCAGTATAATATATACAGACATATTATATGGAGATTTGATGATGAAACAGAAGACGGTCACAACTAAGCTGCAATAAGTCGTTTTTCGCAGTGGATAAACAATATACGCCTTTGACTATTTTTGTATGTTCAGTCTGCATGTTTTGCTGCCATTTGTGTTGTTTTGTGTTGAAATCGGTACTAGTTTACATGTTAATCGGTACTAGCCGTCTATGGCATTTAGCATTGAGCTAACAGACTTTTTTGGTTCAATACGTGTGTAATTATTTTGTTTTATGTTTAGTTTTTACTACTGGGAGTGGCAATAAACAGCTGTGAAGTTCGTTGCCACCATCTAGCACATGTAAATAAAATTTCTTTATCACAACTCAAGACAAGAAATTCGAGCCAAGCAACAGCTCAAAAGCCAAGAGCTAATCAGAGCTGCAGTGTTGCTGAATGTGCATATTAGCAGTAGCTTTTGATAAGCAACACTAACTTGAATCCTTGGCAAAGTTCTTGATGTAGAGATTTTATTTTTACTTTTTGGGTGATGTGTCTACTGGATGCACCACATGCATGGAACCACTCCACTAACTGAGAAGTGTATGAAGTGCTGCCTCCACTAGTGAAAATACAATCCTTGCTTTTAAATTGTTTTTATGGCCTGCTTTCTTTTTTTTGTACTGACTCTTGGCTCAAATTCTGAAATCGGCATTGGCAGCAAGGGTTGGGGGATGACGGGGGCTGGAAACAGGACCATCTCTTTTAAATGTTATCCCTTATTTTCCAAAAACACTCAAATGACTTTTCTTTTAATATCAATACATCAATAAAACAATGGGATTGCTTTTACCTGCAGTTTCTGGGCTGTCTTGAGATACTCCCGCCGGAGCTGGGCCAACTTCCTCCGAAGCTGCGAAGAGGAAAACGGAAGAACGAGAAAAATCATGACATCAAATTAACATAATACAGTTCTCAATTGCATCACCAGTGGTGGGTATTGCTGTTTACTATACTGATGCCTTCAGTGGTTTAAGAGAGTAGTCATAACGCTATTCATGGGACCCGCAAATAGCGAATAAACAATTAATTACACCCCCTTACAAATATTTATAATTGCTTTTAGTAATACTTTAAACCTGAATATACCACAAACTATGACCCTAAAACATGTTAAGATCAGTTCAACCTCATCTTCAGACATTACCTTTAAAATAAATAGCAGATCATATGATTTCACCAAAACAAAAACATACACATGCGCTGAACTCTCCAGAACTTCCACTGACAACCCAGACTAAATTTAGCTCCTCCCCAACATACAAAGATGTGAAACAGATGTGTCACTTCAACATAATTCCATGACCCCAGTTACAACTTTTCTAGTACCCAGGCAGTCCTGTGGCATCTTAGTGTTGTACAGGAAGAGTCCAAAAATACACCCAAATGGCCCTAACAGGGGACTTTTTCAAATCAAATCCACTTTCTCGACCACTTTCATAGGAAGCGTTCAGGGTTTCTGCCAAACAATTTGATGAGCATTCGCACAATTACATCACACTCCTCTTTGGCGAACTCTCCTCTAGAAAATTATAAATATTTGTGGGGGCATCTATTATTCGCGTCGGGTCTTGTGCAGTAAACCATGTGCAGTGAGCCCACAAATAACAAGGGTTCACTGCACGCTTATCAAAAATGTGTTGTTGAGCATTTCCTGTAGATTCGACTTATTTAAATTGAAACTGGTCCGACTATTATGTATCGTGCAAAGACTCAAAAACTCCAAAGTCACGTTCCAAATGTATTTACTGGGAAGGATAAGGGATATAATTTAAGAGGTAACTGTAACTTTGATATGGCTATGCTCGCACAAATCTCAGGAGAATATCATCCTATGGAGTAACTGTGCAGAATGGGCTACATCAGGAAGGTCAAACTAATTTTTGTCACTCAGAGGGCCGTTATGACGATGAACTACGGATGGGCAAGTACCGATACCATGTATCGTTATCCAGCCGATATCAGCCTTATTGCAAGGTATCAGGCTGTGAAGACACCGATACTTGAGGCAAATTTCTTTTACCTCAAGTAAGTCCACCTCTCCAGTAGTTGCCGCTATACTGCTGTGTGACCCATTGGCAAATCTTCATGTGTGTCGTCAGTCAGAAAAATATTTTTGTTCACAATTATATGTCATTGTCAACACTGACTCTGTCAATTTTGGTATTTTCATGAAGTTGACGCACATGATTTGCTTTTCGAGGGCCACATAAAAAGACGTGGCGGGCCAGATCTGGCCCCCAGCCATGAATTTGACACCTTGGGGCTAGATGCTAGAAGATAAAATGAAGCAAAGAAAAAAATATTGCTACATTAAAAAAAAAAAAAAAAATGTATAAAGGAATTATATTTGCAAATTACCAAAAATCTTCTGGATTAAGTTTTGGATTTCTAGATTCTAAACTGTTCTTTTGCTTTTCTTTTGTACAACATTGCAGAGACTTATATTTGTTTGTTATGTGTTATTTTCAAACTTAAGAATAAAGAATTATTGGAAATGTGGATATTCTATGTTATATAATGTAAGTATTCTATCTAAGAAGTTATGGATGGGGTAGGGCATTAATAAGATTAGGCTTCTTCTTACTCCTTTTTAAATAGGTATTTAAATAGTTTTCGCTGTTTGTCCTTTTTATTCTTTCTTATTTGATAATTATGTTCAAATAAATAAAGAATTACGGTACATCGTCCTTGTCATCGCAGTAGAGTGTGGATCTCAGCTGCTCCTCACAGTGCAGGACATCCCCAACGGCACTGCTCTGCATCCTGCTCACTCACTAACACAACACACACATGTAAATAATGCAAAATAAAACAAAATGTAAAAAATACACTTTAGGGTACGTAAAGCTAAGCTAGGCTACAGCGCATTAGCGTCTAAGGCTAGGGTCTTAGCTAAAATGGAAGCTGTTTGCTACCGTTCACGTCGTAAATACAAACATTTCAACGATATACGTCAAATGTGTCTATAAACAACCTTTGGCTGTCAGTGACCGCCGACAAAGTTATCCAAACACATACGCTGACTCTTGTGGCGACTCCATTAACTCCATGGAGGTTGGCGATCGATGAAGCGACTGTTGATTCCATTCCAAATTCCTGCGACTGCTCGCTGAATACAGGCGAAAGCAGTCAAACTCCGATGACTCGATCGCCATGAACACGGGACTGAGAAAACGTGCAAAATAAATGTATTTTGAAAAACAACAGGTCATACGACACATACTGGGAAAACATGCATTTTAAAATACGTATACTTCATTTTCTATAATTATTTAGTCACAAGATGCTATGAAGAGGGAAAAAACTAAGTACCATACTAATTAACTACATTTACATAAAGATTTACAAGATTAGTATATTAAAAAAAAAAAAAAAAAAATCAATTATGGATGGCTGTTCTCTGTTAATGACCTTTGACCACGTACATTTTTTCAAATGTGAATACATTTAAATTTTGAACATAAATGCTGGTGGGAAAAGGGGGGGGGAGAGAGAAAAAAAAAAAAAAAAAAAAAACTCAGCATTACCCTGCCTACATTTAAAAATGTGTTTCTTTTTAATCTGGTCAACAAGGTTTTAAAATATATACATTTTACTTTGCTAAAAATACTGTACACACACACACAAAAATGCCAGGACAATTACCCTGTACTTTTTTATTTTTTTTAAACTATCAAATTGACCCACAATGATAGGGTTTATACATTAGTAGGCCAGAAGTAGACTACTGTAGAATGATCTCAGGTATCTATTGTTTCAGTCGGATGAGCTGCAGCCTCCACACATACCAGAGATGCTGTTGGTCAGAAATTGATGGGCTGGTGAGAAACTGATAGTCATTAAAAATAAAATAAAAACAAAACCTAGATGTTTGTCAACATGTCATTTTGACTCAGGGGTCATTCCTAAATAGGCCAGTATTGATGTAAATAGCATTAGCATAAAGCTCATTTGAACTGAAGGACAGTTTAAATAGTATATTTTACCACCATCATATTAAGGATATTTAAATATTTTCCTCAAGGGTACTTTAAACCAGCATATACACCTAAACATTACTGCTAATTCTACACAAAGTCCAGGATATCTTTCACAATACTTTGTACTATAGTATAATGAAGACAAAGTGACAGTGAGATCTCAGACATGTGCACTTTATTAGATTATGCAACCAGAGCTCATGTAAAAACCTTCCAAACACCACCTGACAAAGTACAAGCATTTTCTTCTATAATTTTTGCATAATCACAAAAATTTGAGCAAATATCTTAAGGCTGAAAGTACAAAAAAAAAAGATAATTTACATAAAGCAATACTAACAGGTTCTGTCAGGCAAGAGGAAAGCCCGGCAGCAGAAGTTTGAAACCTTCATAGAGGCAAATAAAGGTGGGGAACAAAAACAGAAACCTAAACCACAAATCATTCCTCACATTCACACTGCCTGTAGGAGGGGGGCTCTGGACTTCCTGCAGAGCTCAGTGATGAAGGTAAAGAGGTGCTGCAGGCTCAGCATACAGTGTTGATGGGAGCCACTTGTTTGGGTTGGTAGCAGTGTGTTCGGGAGGGGGAGGGGGTGTCCGACAGTCTCTTTAGAAGCACTTCCTGTGGACAATGCTGGGGCCGGACTCATCATACTCTTGCTTGCTGATCCACATCTGCTGGAAGGTGGACAGGGACGCCAGGATGGAGCCGCCGATCCACACAGAGTACTTCCTCTCAGGTGGAGCGATGATCTGCACAGAGAGCCAGAGAAGTTATACCAATGAAAGTTAACATTTTTAATTACACATTTTACACTGGAAAAGACTCCTTTATTCTGTTAAACATTTTTCTTTGGAAACTATTTGTGATATGCCACAACATTGGAGTCAAATGGCATAATTAGGTCATTTTTAAACTGTCAATACAAACAAAAACACCAATGTGCTTCCTAAAATAAAAAAAATAAGTGTAGACCGTCAGTCATACAGGTCATGTTAATCTGCAACGGTTGAATTGCGGCAACTACAATTTGTTGCATTTTTATCCCTCATTTTCCAAAAACACTCAAATGACTTAGGCAACAACTAGTTCCAATTTGCTCAATGCCAAGGTAGGAAAGCAATGTGCTTAGCAAGTTTTAAACTTCAATAACATTACCTTAATCTTCATGGTGGTGGGGGCCAGAGAGGTGATCTCCTTCTGCATGCGGTCAGCGATGCCTGGGTACATTGTGGTGCCACCTGACAGCACTGTGTTGGCATACAGGTCCTTACGGATGTCCACGTCGCACTTCATGATGCTGTTGAAGGTGGTCTCGTGGATGCCGCACGACTCCATGCCTGCAGACAAGATGTAGAGTCAGTACATTTTTGTGTGGGGGTGGGCGGGGGAGAAGGACACCAGATTAGTGATTGACAGATGAACCGGCATACCCAAGAAGGAAGGCTGGAAGAGCGCCTCGGGGCAGCGGAACCTCTCGTTGCCGATGGTGATGACCTGGCCGTCGGGCAGCTCGTAGCTCTTCTCCAGAGATGAGGAGGAGGCGGCCGTGCCCATTTCCTGCTCGAAGTCCAGAGCCACGTAGCACAGCTTCTCCTTGATGTCGCGCACAATCTCACGCTCGGCTGCATTGGAAACAAAAACATTTTACTCAAATGCTCAAGATTCAAGCCTCCCTTTTCTTTGCTACAGAAATCAATAAGCATGTGATTAAATCTTATGTTGTGGGTCAAAGTGACATTTCAAAGTTGAAAAAAATATTACCCATTTCTTGATCTACAAATGTACAATAGAAAACGACTTTAAAGGTTGAAATTTAAACCGGTTAATATGACCTGCAACACAAGTGAAATTTGGCAGCACTTAACAGTTCAATGTAGATTTGACAAACTATGCAGGTTTACAATGATGAAACCAAAAACAAATGATCAGAATTCTGATAGAAATTACCTTTTTCAGTCAGTTTGATGATTAAATGCATTAATAGTCATCAGTATCTTAAGCTAAATTTAACAATTGAGCCAATTTCTAGATATATTTTTTTAAAGGGTAATTTGGACAACAGGAAGCTTAAAAATGTAAATTGTTTTCACAGAAAAATATTGACCTAAGATTAAAATAACTTTCCTTTATTCAAATTGTACTTGTCAAAAAAATTTAATTGTCAAATTGTACACAACAGAAGTGTTGGTATTTAAAAAGATTGCAGAAATTTTGGTAGAAAATATTTAAAGTGGACAATTTGAGCCCAGTCGTGACTTTTGAATAGTTTTTACAAATTTACTAAAAAAAACAAGTCATGCATTTTGGTATTAATACCAGACAAAACTTTTCCTACACTGGTCAATTGGAGCCGTAGCATAACAGGATTGAAATTAAAGGCACATGCACTGACCAGTGGTGGTGAAGCTGTAGCCACGTTCAGTGAGGATCTTCATGAGGTAGTCTGTGAGGTCCCGACCTGCCAGGTCCAGCCTGAGGATGGCATGTGGCAGCGCATAGCCCTCGTAAATGGGCACCGTGTGTGTGACACCATCCCCAGAGTCCATCACGATGCCGGTGGTGCGACCAGAGGCATACAGTGACAACACAGCCTGGATGGCCACATACATGGCGGGTGTGTTGAATGTCTCGAACATGATCTGGACCACAAAGCCACACCATTAGAAAATGTAAAAGTCCCATTAGTGAAAAACACAATCAGTTTAGTCAGCAATTCTTCCTTTTATAATTTCACATGCCCAGTTTAGGGATCTGAAGAATACCATGCTGTAGGTCAGTGATTCTCAAGTGTGGTATGTGGGCTCCCTTTAATGGTCTGTGAAATTTAATTAAAATGTTCAAATAGTGCATAATGTTAGTTGTTCAAACTAATATATTGATTAAATACAATTTGGTTGCACATAGGCATTTCATCTGTAAGAACCCATTCAAGCATTAGATAAAATATATTGCACATTAAAGTTAAAATGGTAAGTTTTTTTTATGGTTCAATTTTACCCACAACAAAAGGTTTATAAAAATATCAAGTAAAACTTAAATCTAGTTGCAAAAAAAAAAAAAAAAAAAAAGTCAAAAACTGTTACCCTACATTTAAATCCAATTTGCCATAACAGGAGGTTAAACAATATTTACAATCCTGTCTTAAAAAAACATTTCTACTTTAAAAAAAACATCTACCGTGTCATTTTTCTTCTTAAAAATCCAAAAGCCAACAATCAAATCCTAGTCTTTTTAAATTTAAGATTTTTCTGCTCAATTGCAAGATTTGGGAGCAACATTTTTTTGCGCTCTTAGTATTTTTTTACCTGGTCAATATGACCATGTTAAAGTGGTTTAAACATGCCGAGTTAGGACTGTAAATGCAGTGAACGCCATGCTGTCAGTTCTCTATATGATACACACAAGAAACCTGAAGTATCCAGAGAGATTTAAAGAGAGCTCAGGAAAGAGGACACCTGCAATTTTAAGGGGGAAATGGGACTGAGCAAGAAGACGACGACCACAAGGAAGTCTCAAAATGGAGGCCTGGCATACCTGGGTCATCTTCTCACGGTTGGCCTTTGGGTTGAGGGGGGCCTCGGTGAGCAACACTGGGTGCTCTTCAGGGGCCACACGCAGCTCGTTGTAGAAGGTGTGGTGCCAGATCTTTTCCATGTCATCCCAGTTGGTGACAATGCCGTGCTCGATGGGGTACTTGAGGGTCAGAATGCCTCTCTTGCTCTGAGCCTCATCACCGACGTAGGAATCCTTCTGCCCCATGCCCACCATCACGCCCTGTCGGCATTGCAAGACTCAAAATTAGACAGAGCGAGACAAACAAATGCCTCCCACAAATAAAAAGAAACAGAGATTACGTAGGCTCACACTGATCGAGTTTGTAACTACAGTATATCCTTTAATGCATTGCACAAATGCCTCCCTCTCAAAACCCTTGCCATTTTATTTTATTTTATTTAATTACACTGATCAAGTTTGTAACTACAGTATATCCTTTAATGCATTGCACAAATGCCTCCCTCTCAAAACTCTTGCAATTTTATTTTATTTAATTACACTGGCTCACAAAGTTGCAAACAAAAGTATTCTCAAATATAGGGATCTTCGATACCACTACAGTACAAGTATTCACTAGTATTTTTGATAAATAAAATTTAAACAATGGCACACTAATTTTAAAAAGGACCTCTGACGCACATGATTTGCCGATGTGTGAAAGTGCCAACTACTGGCGACGACGGCAGATTTGTTTGATTTAAGTATCAGCGGCCTTCACGAGTTCCCAATACCTTGAAATAAGGCTGTGAAAGCCTGATACCAAAGATAAATTTTTCAATGAACACATCCCTCAAACAATTGCAATCATCAGTTCACATTACAGTATTTCTTCCAAGATTTGTGGGGGGGAAGAAAAGAAAAATCCTCCCTCAAATAGATTTTATTTTCAAGTCATTGCAAGTAATGCAACTAGCATTGTTGAAGATGATAGCTATAGCTTTTTGCACAACACTACATTGAAGCAAGACAAAACACCTCCCTCAACCAGCCCCACTTTTAAAAAAAGTAGCAATCAGTAGTTCATTGTTCACATAGCAAAGGGCAGCAATTATCAGTTCATTGTTCACAAAGCCCGCCGAAAAAAAAAAAAAGACCTCCCTATATTTATGAAGACATAGGTGGTGTACCTGATGCCTGGGCCGTCCCACGATGGAGGGGAAGACTGCACGTGGGGCATCATCTCCAGCAAAGCCGGCTTTGCACATACCGGATCCATTGTCCACAACCAGGGCGGCAATTTCGTCTTCCATTTTTCTGCAAAATACCAAAAAGCAAAAATTAAGTGGGAGTAAAAGGTGAGTCAACAAGGGAGAGGAGGAGACAGCTGCACCACATATGCAGCTGTTAGTCAAGTTCTGCTGGGTGTAGCAGTGGCACCAACCCCAAAAAAAAGGCAAAGCGGGTCCGGTCATGACCATGTAAGGACAAAGTGAGGAACCACAGCAAACACGACCACTCCCTTTGAACACCAGCCCTCATATTTGATTATTATAAAATATAAACAGGAGCACATTTAACATAGCTACTATGCTAAAGATTGCCAAGTTTATTTGTATAGCCCTTAACACAGTCAAAGGACTTCACAGGCCCACAATTGACATCCCCTGAACTATTTATATTGGTACTTCAAACATAACATTTTCTGAAGATATATTCTTACATTATCTTATTTAATTAGCTAATCAAATTTTATTTTACATAATTGAATTTATAAACTTTGCATGTTAACAGATTAGTCAAATATAGGGTAACATTTTATTAAATTGGCAAATCAAAATGAATTAACCCCAACTAAAAAAAAGTTACTTATCAGATTAAAACAACAATACATGTAACGTCGTTGTCTTTTATTAAACAATTCAATTAAGAAAAAAATATATAAAAATGACCATGAATTATATTAAATTTTGAATCTTCGCTCTAAAAAGCCTAAATTCCCTTTAGTTCCAAATTCCCTTTAGTTCCAAAATGTGCCCATTTTTGCTCTGATTAATAAATTACCTTGTACGCGGAAAGCCAACCAAACTTTAAAAAATAAATAAATAAATAAAAAATCCACTTAAATCAACCGACTAATGTTGGTGCCGTTTGTTAATTTTCGGTAGTCGATGACTCCTGGGTGACCGCAGAGCTAATCCACTTGTTGTAATCCGTCTAGCCGTTGGCGTGCTAAAGGGATTCGGGTGGGGTCGCTGACAGTCAAAGCCTTCAAAGAGTATGCTTAAAGGGGGGAGGGGGGGCTCCGTCATCAGCTACACCGGGCAAGGTCGTAGCTGCGTCACAAAGCCGGACGTTGGCTCTTTGAAGCCGGCGTCACCGCTTTGTGACACCCTGAAAGCTAACCAGGCTAACGGCTAGCCTACTACGAGCACGCCTGTAAAAGCCGTTTTAAACCCAAATGTATGTATAAAGTGCCCCGTCGGGAATTTAGCACCTCAAAACCGCACTTCTAAGAGGAAATGCAGTTTAATAGCTACAAAATGTCGTTCTTACCGGTGCGAGTGAAGTCTCCTCGGGAATAGCTGCGAAGAGTATGAGACCAAGCTTGACTGTGACGTCGAGTCGTCTGACTGCTGGCTTTTAAAAGGCGCCCGTGCTGCAGCCCCTCTCCATATAAGGAGAACTTTCCTCACGGCGGCCTCCGGTTGGTCCACCCGCGGCTAGTGGGCGTGGCGTGAGCGGATCACCCATCAAACAACAAACAGTAGAACCTAAACTAACCCCCCAAATCATTAAATTGTGCTGAAATGGTCGTTTCAGTTTGTCAGTTTGTTAGGTACTCACTTTTAATTCACTTATTGTAGAAAATGGGGCTTTTAAGGTGTGTGATTAATTCACTTATTATAGAAAAGGGGGCTTTTAAGGTGTGTGAAATGTTTTGATGTCCAGTGTATGTGAGCTATGTGAGGAAGGACTGAATCGCTCCATTGGGACAAATAAATTATCCATCCATCCATCCATCCATCCATCCATCCAACTGTGTGGCCTTCATAGTCAATCTGAAATCACAGTTTTACTCCCCTTTTCAGTTGTTGCCTTTCAGGAACAGTATAAAAAACAGGTATCGATCGATCGATCGATCCTATCTATCGATCTATCGATCTATCTATCTATCTATCTATCTATCTATCTATCTATCTATCTATCTATCTATCTATCTATCTATCTATCTATCTATCTATCTATCTATCTATCTATCTATCGTCTCTCTGCCTGCCTGCCTGCCTATCAATGTTCAATAACAAAAGGACATCTGCGGGGTTAGGTTGTTGGACTCGGGGGTCACTGACAGCAGGGTTAACAGTCGACATATCAGTCAAGCACACAGACACGAACACACACGCACACAGATTAGACTGACAAGTGGTACTGTGTTAACACGGTGGTATGATTACAGCCAACATGTAAATCTCACCACTCATCGCCTCGACCAGAGGTCTCCCCTTGTAGGATATTTTGGTTTTAAGTTTATTTTGATACAAGATGATCATTTTTGATATCACTACATGTATTTTTAGAATTAGTGATTTATGTACGTTTCTCATTCCTGTGATGTTTTATGATGAAAAATGTGGGGGAAATAAAACCTGTTCATTTGGATACATGATGTGTTATATTTGATGTTTTATGATGCGTGCCAAAGCTCAAATCTGAAGCGCCATTATTGCTGTAGTCATCATCGTTAGCTGTCAATCTGCTTCATATGCATATTTGTTGTTAATCAGTGTGACTGCACTACTTTATATTGCTTCATGAATCTTTGTACTTTTGTGTTTATGGCCTAAAAGTATATTTCTATTTTTTTCTTTTATCTGTGGGTAAAAAAAAACAAAAAACAAATCACGTCACCTTTATCCATCCATCCATCCATTCTCGACAGTGTTTATTCTCATTCGGGTCGTGAGTGAGCTGAAGCCTATCCCAGCTGATTTTTTGGCGAGCGATACAGCCTGGACTGGTTGCCAGCCAACCACGGGGCACATATACAGTGCTGTGGAAACGTGTTTGCCCCCTTCTCAAATTCTTATTTGTTTGCATAGTTTCCCCACTTTAATAGAAGGAAATAAATCCTAGACTCGCTCCTGTCAAATAGAACAGAATAATGAGGAAAAGGTTAGGAAAGAGAACAATTTATTCAGAATGCAGGGTTTTTAACCTGCAGTGGACAAACGATTATTATTATTTGTTCAATGCAAAGAAAAGGCTGTTTGGCTCATCTGTCGAGAGGCAGTGGCGGTATTCAAGAATACAATCTGCGCCGACACTATGAATCCCGTCACAGACAAGTATGATAGCTTGCAAGGCCAAATGCGAGCAGACAAACTCTCAAAGCTAGAAGGTGGACTGTTAGCTCAGCAGAATACATTTGTACGTATTTCCTGTCTTTTTTTTCTGTGAAGATCCCGGAAAGGGTTATTCATATTTGGTTATGTGTTGCTTTCTGGAAAAGAATAAATGTTTATGTTTAGGCACCCATGCAATTGTCACATTTTCTGTTACAAACTGACCCTGGCCCCCCATCAGAGAAGGGAAAAGTTATGTGGCCCTCACAGGAAAAAGTTTGGGGACCCCTGGATTAGAGCATCTACCTGACAGTTCTGAGGTCCGGGGTTCAATCCCCAGACCCGCCTGTGTGGAGTTTGCATGTTCTCTCTCTATCACACTGTACAGTTTGTATATGTATTTGCTTCTATTTTGCTTTGGTTTACTCTGCTGTTTGCAGCCAGGTTGGCATGGCAAATACCTTACCTGAATAAGGTTAAATGAATATATGAAAAATGCATGACTTCATGCTCTTAGTGAGTTTTTAAATACAGCAGTGTGAAGTATTTGGTATCTGTAAATGTGTTTGCATGAAAGAAGCAAAAACAGATTGTATATTGCAAATATTTATTTGTGCACGTAGAAACACAGACAAAAAGCCGGGCTTGATTTCCTTGTCTTGCACAATGACAAATGTGACATTTTCCCACATGCTGGAGGAGCTCCTGCCTGGGAAGGTTATTTATTTTTCACCCCTGTTACCGATTGGATTGAACCATCAGAGGGTCCTCGCTGGTTAGCCTCACATGCCTCAGCCCCGGCCGAGGAAGAACACAAGGGGAACTCCAGTGACCAGGGTAGCTAAGGAAGTTCCTGCAAAGGTTCCTGCTGTGGGATCGTCAAACAAATGTAAATATCAGGCAAAGATAACCCATGAGTAAACATAAAATGCACAACTTTTTAAATGGGGATTTTATTTATTAAGGAATAAAACAACTATTCAAAGCTATCTGGCCCTGTGTGGAAAAGTAATTCCCTACCCTTTGTTAAATTATGAGTTAACTGTGGCTAATCACATTATTTTGGAAAGCTGAGTCCATTTTCATTAACCACGCTCAAGCCCGATTACTTGTTGGCTTGTTCGGTCAAGAAATGACTTTAATAGAACCTGTCTGACAAAATGAAGTTGCTCAAAAGATCTCAAAAAGCTGCAACAAAATGCCACCATCCAAAGAAATTCCAAGAACAGATGAGGAAAAAAAGTCATTGATCTTTATCAGTGTGAAAAGGGTTACAAAGCCATTTCTAAACCTTTAGGACTTCAGCGAACCACAGTGAGAGCCATTATCCTCAAACGAAGAAAACATGGAACAGTGGTCAGCCTTCCCAGGAACGACCGGCCTACAAAAATTACGCCAAGAGCACAGTGATAACTCATCTAGAAAGTCACAAAGGAACCCAGGACAACATTTAAAGAACTGCTGGCCTCCCTTGCCGTGTTTTTAAAGGAATGATTTCACATTTAGATTTCACATTTTACATTTTTGCGATTGTAAAACTTAAATAAAGGTGTGCTGAAGTCCATGATCATCTCGACTGTGTTGAGTGTGTTCATGGTTTCCCCAGCGGTGACGTGACATCACCTGTCACTTGACTTCCACCGGAGGAAGGCCTGGAGGCGACAGGAAGGATTATTACCGGAAAGTTACAGGTGTATCTGTGTGTGTCACAGAAGGTGACAACATCCAAGTGTGATGTAAATTGGGAACGTAAAATAGTGGCACACATGGACCTGAAATACCTGACAGTGCGAAACCACTCATGCCTGTCCGAGTGTGTGAGTGTGAGCCGGTTGTAGTCTCCAAAGCGTGCCCGGACAATGACCATAAAGCAGTAATTCTCCCTGACTCTCCTTGGTGTTCCTAATAAGGATGTATGGCCAGCCACGGAGGCAGGACGTGGCTTTTCTTTGGCCATGCTTTCACCTCGACATGCATACAGGAAGTGAACACACACCCACTTAACACACACACATCTTCTGCATGGAGAGGTTAAAAAGGTGAACAAGCCAATCAGGGAATTATCAAAATCCCCCCCCCCCCTTACACACACACACACACACACTGCCTTTGGATGACATCCATATAAGGAGATATCAGCCTGCGTAAGTCACATGACTAGGAAGAAGAAGAATGCATTGCTGCTTCTTTGAGTCATGTGACCAGCAGCAGCGTGAGGAAATGAATGAATCTCCCTTTTTAAGGATTTGTATGCGCATGTGTGTGTGTTGCATGTAGACATTGCCACACACACATTGCACAATGACACACACACACACACACACACAGTGACACACACAGGCTTGGCTCTTGGCTCTAAGGCCGTATATGGAAAGAAGCTCACAGGTAGTTATTTCCGACTTGCCTTTTATTCTGCAACATTCTCATTCTCGAAGTGCAATACTAGTTCAGCATAGCCTAAGTTTCCCCTTGCCCACACTTATCTTTTTCACTTTTATGGTCTGGAATTCCACCCGGGTTACACGAAGCACATGGCCAAAAAGGGGGTGGGGGGCTGGGTGTGGTTGGGAAGACAGAAGGTCAAATGGAGTGTTTCATAATACAGTGGCACCTTGGGATAGGAGTTAAATTAGTTACTGGAGCACACGTAACTAAAATCATCTTTCCCCATTGAAATAACCAGAAGGACAGATATGAAGAGAAGACTCCAAACACCAGTGGGCTGTAGCAGCCCGGCTGACCGACGTGCCTACGTGGTGCCCATTTTCTTGTGACGTTCCCATCAACGGCAATGCATGAACATTGAAATTAAGTTGAAACTTGCTAATTTCCCATCTGATATTCATGAGGTTTACTTTTTTTGTCAAAGTACATAAAATGCCTCTTTCTCTTTAATACCATGCATTGTTATATTGTGAGCGGCACGGTGGTCGACTGGTTAGAGGGTCAGCCTCACGGTTCTGAGGACCGGGATTCAATCCCCGGGCCTGCCTGTGTGGAGTTTGCATGTTCTCCCCGTGCCTGCGTGGGTTTTCTCCGGGCACTCCGGTTTCCTCCCGCATCCCAAAAACATGCATGGTAGGTGAATTGACAACTCTAAATTGCCCGTAGGTGTGATTGTGAGTGCGAATGGTGTTTTGTTTGTATGTGCCCTGCGATTGGCTGGCAACCAGTTCAGGGTGTACCCCGCCTCCTGCCCGATGATAGCTGGGATAGGCTCCAGCACTCCCGCGACCCTAGTGAGGAGACGCGGCTCAGAAAATGGATGGATGGACGTTATATTGTGTTTTTGTAAAATTCTGACATTAAGGCCCAGCTACCAAATGCACTGCCCGCCATTGCACTAATGACATCATAAATTGAATTGAAAATAATTGAAGTTTTTGTTACACATTTGGCTACCATTGAATGGCCATTGTGCTGCTGCCCGCCTTGGCGACCTGGGGGCAATATAAGACAGACAGACAGATATACCGTGCTGTAAATGGACGTCTGTACATTATAGCTGTCTCCGCTCCTCTCAGGAGATAAAGAATATACGACTGAGTAATGTGATATTGAATGTCTAAATGTGTTGCTGCACTGTTTGTGTACAAATATACATTGCTTATATGTTTCCCATTGTGTTAGCATTAGCATTTAAGCTAGCAGTCAAAAGGCCAAGCTATGTGTGTTTTGTTCAGCTTGACAGTAAACTTCAACTGGAAGTTGGAATAAACACGTTGAAGCGACTTTTTTTTGTGTGAAGAATTTTTTACTATTTGCCAAAGTGCTGCTTATTGTGAACTGAGTTGAGCCCACTGCCTACATACAGTGCTCATATCTTAAGGTTGCACTCGTAAGTCAGAGCAAAAAAAAAATCTGCTGAATGCTGGCTCGTAGTATCTGGGAAAACTTGTAAGTCCAGTCACTCGTAGCACCACTGTTGTTGTCTCTATGGAATGTAGTGCAACACTTCCCAACCTTTTATTGAGCAGCCCAATTTAGTTCCGGTAACTTTCTCCTTTATTTGTAATTTTCCACCATGATTTAACATTTATTGTTAAATTGTGGCGGACTACATCGGCAGGTTGTTGTCTGCACCTATGAATCGGCAGCCCGTTTACAAGAGCTCCGTTAACTTTCTCCTTTATTTCTACGAGGTATGGGCCACTATCAGATTCTGACAGTGATATCTGTGTGCAAATATCACAGTTTCACAGTATAACAATTACAGCTCTAAAATGTATTATGATGAAATGTTTGTGTAAATAACCTTTCCAATGAATGCAATCGGGGAGCTTCAGAACTAAGTGACTGAGTAAACTGCAGTAATATTAGTCGCTTTTCATGGAGGAAGAATTATATACGCCTGTAAGTATTGTTGTATACCATGTTTTGCTGCACCATTAGTGATCAAATATCCATATTTAGCATTATAACACCGCTTGATAGATGTTACTCATTAACCCATCGATGGGATTTTGTATTGCGTGTGAACAATAGCAAACATTCAAAGAGATGTAACTGTGAGTGGCATTTACCAGCGATTCTCTTTTTTATTTTAAGAATTGTTCGCTAGTTACCAAACTGCTGCTTGTTTTGAAGTGAGTTAAGTTCACTGCATACTGCATACCAAGCAAGCAAAAAAATACAAAAAATAAATACAAATAATAATAGTTTTTAAAAAAGCAGCTGAATGACAGCTCGTATCTCTAAACACTTGTAAGTCGGGTCACTCGTATCCCAAGGAACCACAATACACATTTACTTACGTAAATAAATAAATAAATTAGCAAAATGATTTTTTTTTTTTTTTTTTTGTCATGGGGTGTTGTGTATAGAATTTGGAGAATAATTAAGGGATCCATGGTGGAGTATGGCTGTAACATAACAAAATGTGGAAAAAGTGAAGCAATACATTCCAGATGCAATGCATACAGTTTTATGAACAAGTGGTGAGATACAATGGGGTTACCTACGACCATGACAGTGAACTACACACACACACACACACACACACACACACACACACACACACACACACACACACACACACACATACAGTATTTATTGAATTATCTGTCACATACATACATATATATTCACACAACACATTAAGAGTGTTTAATGGCCGTTGAATATCAGAGTCATGCGGTCCAGCTGCGGTTCATGTCCACCAGCTCCATGCCTTCGCAGTACGAACGTGGCCTTGACACCCGAACCTAAACAGCCAACACAAGGAAATCATTCAAAACAAATCAAGATGCTAAGCTATTGTAGCATAGGGATCACAACGGAGACACGATATCAAGGGAAAATGCTGATAGTGCTCTAGTTACTAAAAGGTCTGTACGAACCGTAGCTAGCCTCCTTAGCTTAGGCTGACGGATGCTAACGGGTTAGCATTATGTGCTAACAACATTTCTTTTTATTAATTTGAGGTAAAAACATTTTTTTATCTCATTTTGTAAAAAGGCTGTAACAAAATGTATGTACACTAAATTTGATTTGTTTTTTTATAGTAAAGAAATTAGCAAAAATAAAAATATGATTTTTTCATATTGCCATTATTGGGTATTGTGTGAAGAATTTTAAGGGGAAAAAAGGATTTAATCCACTTTGGAATAAGGCTGTAACATTACAAACTTTAGGGGAAAAAAAGTGATGAAATCTGAACACTTTCCCAATTAACTGAATATACTCACGTGATTTGTTGTTTTTTTATTTTAAATAAATGTGCAAAAATGAAAAAAAAAACACTTGTTCACATCGTCATTACGGGGTGATGTGTAGGATTTTGAGGAAATAATTAATTTATTCTACTTTGGAATAATGCTGTAACATTGCCAAATGTGTGTGTGTGTGGGGGTAAAAGCGATTAAATGGGAATGATTCTGGAAGCATTGTACGTACATGCGATTTCTTTTTATTTATTTTTTTATTTGCAAAAAATAGCTTTTCACAAGGGGTTGTGTGTTGAATTTTAAATGGGGGAACATGAATTCATTTCACTTTTTGCACAATGAGCAAATATGGGAAAAAAGTGACAAAATGTGAACAATTTCTGATGCATTGAACATACATGTGACTTTTTTGTTTTTTTTAAGTAGCAAAAAATAAATACTTTGGCGCAGGACAAATGAATTGATTCCCCATTGGACTAAGTTTCTAATATTCTGGATGCATTGTACGTACATGTGATTTCTTGTTTTTTTGTTTTTCTTTTATTAGACCTCCCCCCCCAAAAATATTTTTTTTAAACTTGAGGGAGAAAATTAATTTATTCCTCTTTGGAATAAGGTGTAACGTTACCAAATGTCAAAAAAGTGACAAATTCTGGATCCACTGTAAATGGGCTAAGTAAGCATTGTGAACCATCCATCCATCCATCCATCCATCCATCCATCCATCCATTTGCTGAGCCGCTTATCCTCACTCGGGCTGCTGGAGCCTATCCCAGCTATCTTCGGGCAGGAGGCGGGGTACACCCTGAACTGGTTGCCAGCCAATCGCAGGACATATATCAACAAACAACCAGTTGCACTCACATTCACGCCTACGGGCAATTTAGACTCTTCAATGAACCTACCATGCATGTTTTTGGGATGCGTGAGGAAACCGGAGTGCCCGGAGAAAACCCACGCAGGCACGGGGAGAAAATGCAAACTCCACACAGGCGGGGCATGGGAACTGTGAGGCAGATGCTCTAACCAGTCGGCCACCGTGTTGCTCATTGTGAACTAACAACTTTTTATTTATTTGTCAAAAATTAGAAGAAATTTTCAAGAAAACTTTGTTCAAACTTCTATGATGTGGTGTTGTGTGGAGAATTTTGAGGGAAAAAAATGATTTATTCCACTTTGGAATAAGATAATATGTTAAGATTTCTGGATGCACTGTAAGTACCGGTATTTATTAATTTATTTTTAATACATTAATAATTTCATATTTCAATTTTTTTGTTTTTTCCATTTGTTGTGACTAGAATTTTGAAGCAAAAATATGAATTAGCTCAATTTTGGAATGAGGTTGTAATATAACAGCATTGCTCCTTAGTATCGTCATAATAGAAATGTACCAGAACAGGTAGATTGCTACACGTGATCCCGTGATAATCATATGTTTAGCCCTGGTGAAGCAGCATCTGGCTCATGCGTTCCGCGGCTACTCACAGCGTGTGCGGTGTGGGTGGCGGCCAGGTGCCGCAGAAGCGGGAAGGGCGTCCAATGGATGGGCTCCACGGGCCAGCTGCACACAGACAGGTCGCTGGCCTTGCCCGAGTCCAGCACCCCATCGCCCACGCTCAACTCGCTGCCGCGCCAACCGTACTGGGAGCTGGCACACACGCACACATTTGCTTATTTTTACACTTACTTTACAATTAAGGCTAAGGCAACATGTGACTGAGAGATGGCTCGGTAGGGCTTGTCCCTTAAGGCAAAACCAGACTTAAAAAATAGTTGATTTTAGATTCTCAAATAAATTTCAGACTGTCCCTGAAGGCAACACCTGATTAAGACACACAGAGAAAACTGTTTGCAGCCTGTCCCTGAAGACAACACCTTACTTAGGTAGATTGATAGATAGAAATCAGGGATTTCAGACTGTCCCTGAAAGCAACACGTGATTTAGATGGCTAGATTAATTAACATAAAACAGAGATTTCAGACTGTCCATGAAGGCAACATCTGGCTTAGATAGACTGATGTGATAGATGATAGCTGGTGTGTGTACATACCTGTCGGGGTAGATGGTGTTGAGACGCGCGACACGGCCGGTGCAGGCGGAGGAAGCGGAGGCGGAGGCTAGCGACAGGGTGTCGTCGTGGTAGCAGCAGGGGCGGTCCAGAGCTCGCATGTGCAACAGCTCGTCGGAGCGCGTGAACGCCGGATTGTCCACGGAGTCAGCGGAACCCACAGAAGCCGAACGCAGCCAGAAGCGAGACGACAGCTCATCGAAATGGTTGAACCGCCGGTAGCTAGACACCACACACGACCCAGACAAACACAATTGCATTTACAATTTAATAATACAATAAGCACCATATTTTTTTATATTCTTGTATTAATCTACTCAACTAATTTGATCTATTTTTGAATAATTAATTGAAAATAATTTGTTTCAAATTAATAAGGAATGTATACGTATAATTTGTAATTAATTTTAAAAAACAGTTTTAGATAGAATTAACAGGAAATGAATTGACTTTTTTCATTTACTTGTCAAAATATATTTTTATTGAATTAACTATTTTTTGTTTGGAATCAACAGGACATTATATTTTTCCATTAATTTAATCAAATTGTTTCATTTTTCATTTATTTGTAGTTTAGAATTAACAGGACATTAATTTATATTGTAATTTATTTAATCAAATAATTTAAGTTTAAGAAATTTGTGTTTGTATTGAATAAATTACAAATAATTTTACTATTATAATTATATACAATTTTTATATATAAAGGCCCTCTCGTTCTGTATTATTTACATAAAATAAAAATAAAAAGCCTGTTGCATTTTTTTCAAATATGGAGGAGTCAGAGTGTGACATCTCGAGACAACAGCTGGAAGTATAGTGGAGCAGCAAGCAAAACCTTCCTTAGGCCATTAATATAAAATATAGATGTCATTCAATAAAAAAAAAATGATATAAAACAAAATAAAAACAAATAAATTTAAAAGCAAGTAAATAATAAAAAATTATGTTAAAGATACCATTAAATAAAAATAGTACAATTACTACACGTGAAATAAATAATTAAATACATTTAAATAAATAGGAACTCCATTAAATAAAAAATAGCACATACAATTAAAAATACATTTGAATAAACAAAAACAAACCCAAGTAATTAATTGAAACAAATGGCATATTGTAGGTACGAGGAAACAAAGTAGTGATCCACCATATCCAGCAGATAGTGCTATAGTAGTGTGACAAAAAACAACAACCTCCCTCTGTGCTGGCATCAGTTTAGTACTATGCACTACGGCCACCTACAGGACTGGACTGAAATAGCATCATGGTACCTGCTCCGGGTCTGTTCCACCTTGGCCCGGATCAGAGCGGCTCGGTAGCGTCTGACGGCGACGAAGGCCAGCGAGCCAATCAGGGCCACGGCCAGCGCCAGGATGGAAACGCACGTGCACACCAGACGGGCTCGCGTCATACGTACGTCGCACCTCGATCCCATGAACCAGAAGTCGTCGCCCACCAGGCAGCTGACGAAAAAGTGAGGATCACGTGAAAATTGAACATACAGGAAGTGTGTGTGCTCCCGTACCGACAAACAGGAAGATGTTCCGGGTGGTGCGTGCAGACGCCGTGATGGCGGCAGAAGTCAAAATGACACACGGAGGAGCAGCTGTAGTTGTTGGGCCGAGAAACACAACGGAAGCCTCCCGGACACGCCAGCAACCAATCGCATACGTCCGCCTGCACGCCTGCGTCACATGATACATTTAAGATGTTAGCTTAGCTTAGCATTCTTCGACCAGTCACTCACAAGTACGCAGTGGAACTCCCCGCACAAACTGTGACTTAAGACCGTCCCCGAAAGCAACACCTGACTTGGGCAGATTGATAGCTGTGATTTCAGACTGTCCCTGAAGGCAATACCCCGATTTAGCTAGAGAGGAAAGGGGGATTAGTCCCTGGAGGTAACACCCAGTCAGACAGAAATTTGTGATTTCAGACTGTCCATGAAAGCAACACCTGATTTAGACAGCTGGAATGATAGAAAACTGTTTTCAGACTGTCCCTTAGGACAACATGTGACTTGGATAGATTCAATAAATTAAGAAAATAAATAGAAATGTGTCATTTTAGACTGACCCTAAAGGCAACACCCAACATGGATAGATTACAAAAAATTGGGATTTCAGACTGTCCCTGAAAGCAACACTTGATTTACCCGTAGACAAAGAGACAGACATAACTAGCCGTACAGTATTAAAGACAGTGCTCTCACCCCCCAGTGTGATGTTGACGACCTTTGACCCTCTGAAGCTCCTTCCCAAGCGTGCGGCTCCGTCCAGTCCCGTCTGGTGTAGCAGTGTCGAGGCTCCAGAAGCGGAGAGCCAGCGCAGAGCGCCCACGCTGTCAAACTCCAGTAGGATCTGCACGGCGCGACCACTGGAACCAGAAAGAAACCAAAACACAAGCGCTGTTAGTACACATGATGCTAGTGACATGATCAGCGCCACTCACCTGCCCCACACACCCGACATCCTGCTGAACCCTGGCGCCCTCTGCAGGTAAGGCTCCACCTGCAACGTGGACCACGTAATCAGCAAACTTCAGCGTCAAACATTACATCCGCACACTTCACAACACCATTGATGATTAATCGTTAATGAGTTGGAGCCCTTGCGCTTATTTCTATTCAAGGAGCCAGTTCAATCTTTGGGTAATTGTTTTTCCCTTTTCATTTGGCCGGTTCCCCTTTTTGAAGATAGTTTTTTTTTTTTTTGTTAATTTTTGTTGTCTTGTGAGCTGAAGGGCCTATCTCACTGGTTTGGAGACTTGTTGGTGACCTAATGGAGACTCATGGAAACGCTCTTGGAGACTACGCAGGTCGCCGGAGAATCACAGTACATTCAAACACGTTAGATTTTTTTCAGAGCCCTTTTGAAGACTTTTTCAAGTCTCGACTGGGGAGATGTCTCCGCGAGGTCTCTGCGACATCTCTGAGACTTGCTGGACTTCCGGTTGACCTCCGGGTGATTTGGTCTCCATGACATCGCCACGACTTCCGGGCAAATTCAATTCCGCGACACGTCGCCATGGTGGTAGTGCAAGCAATATTTTGTTCTCCGGCGTTGCCAGTCTCCGCCAGTGAGATAGGCCCTTTACACAAAACAGGAACCTGTTAAAACAGATGTAAAATGTATATAAAAGGGAAGATTATGTCTTCCACCCACCCAGGCGATGGTGTCCTCCTCGAGGTCGGGACCTGAAGCTGAGCTGGACTCAACCACAACTATCTGCAGCAACAGCTCGATGGACTCCACTGGACACAAGAATCACAAAACAAATGCATAGCTCGTCAAAACACACACACACACACACAAACACACACACACACCTGTGAAAGCAACAGCCTGGTCCGGCATCACAAAGACTTTGGGTATGCGGGTGGTCGCGCCACTCGAAGAAGTCGAAGCAGATTGGGTTTCCGGCATCAGATGCTGGGTTGTCGCGGTGTTGCCGTCCCCGGTCCCTTTCTCCTCAGTCTTCGGAGTTCCTTGTCTGATCAAGGGTGGTGCAGTGGTTTTGTAGCCCCGGGCCAGAACTTCCAGGATGGAGGGGGAAACGGAAGGCAAGTTCTTTAGGGCTGTTGGTATGGGTGTTGTGTGGCGGGCATCGTCCGTGTTCAGGGAACCCCCAAAACCCAGAACCCCTCTGGATACTGTCACAGTGCTCGCGTGGGGCAAGGGTCCAGACGTTCCCGTACCGTCCTTGGAGCCCCCAAAGCTCAGAACCTCTCTGGACACTGACACAGTGCTCGCGTGGAATGGGTTTCCTGGTGTTGCTATCCCATCCTTGGATCCCTCCAAGCTTACCTGGGGCGTGTTCCCAGCTGTTCTCATCCCATCCTCTGCGCCAGACAATTTCTGTACCTCTCTGGATTCAAAAATGGTGCTTACGTGGGGCGAGTGCCCTGGCATTGCTGTGCCTTCATGGGAAACCCCTATGTTCAGGAGCCCCACCTTGGGCGTGTATTGGGGTGTTCCCATACCATCCTCAGAACCAGACACCAACACAGTGCTCACATGTGGCGTTCCCGTTCTGTCCTCAGAGCCCCCTAAGCTTAAGAGTCCATCCTGAAGTGTATGTTGTGCTGTTTCCGTCCCATCCTGGGAGTCCCCTAACCTCAGGAACCTGTCGGATGCCATCACAGTGCTCACCTGGGTTGAGTGTCCAGGGGTTACCCCCCCATCTTCAGAGAACCCCAAGTTTAGGACCCCAACCTGGGGCGTGTATCGGGGTGTTCCCATATAGTCTTCAGAGGCAGATGAGTTCGGAACCCCTCCGGATGCCAACACGGTGCTCACGTGGGGAGAGTGTCTCGGCGTTCCTGTTCCTACCCGGGAGCCACTCAAGACGCCTATCTGGGGCATGTATCCGGATGTTCCCATCCCATCTTCAGATACCCCTAACTTCATTATGCTTATGCTGGACGTAAGTCTAGGCGTTCCCCTCCCATCCTCCGACCCAGACGAGTTCTGGATCCTTCCAGACACCATGATGGCATCTCTGGTGGTCCACAGAGAACCAAAGATCTTTGACATCCCCTCTGTGGCATCCGGCAGGCGTGTGGTTCTTTGTGTACTTTGTGAAGAGTCCGTTTGTGACCACATGGACCCCCAAACCGGACCTGAAGTGAGTTTTTCGAAAACTTCCATCCCACTTGAGGATGTCCGACGGAGGGTCTGGTGATGAACTGTTCCTGTGGTACCAGCAGGAGTCGCAAGAAGTGTCCAACTGGCCGGGGAGGACGTCACAGGCGGAAAAGCGGACTGCCTGGAGGTGTGATACCCACGTGTCCCTTCTGGTGTGCCCGGATTTGTTTGGGTGTTTCGGGTCAGCACCATTGTCACCGGAAGGTCGGTAACAGATGTTTCCCCTCCATTGTTCCCCGCTTCCTCAGGAAGCTGTAGAGCTCCGCTATCAGGGCTCCCGGACGCAATGGAGGGCGTGGCGGGACCAGACTCAGACCCTCCGTAGGGTTCTTGTGTGCTTGTGTAGTCGGACGCGACCGGTGATGGACTGGCGAAGTCTCTGTCGGAATGCGATACGGGGATGGCATGCTCCTCTGTGGAATTCCGTGGCTCTCCCTGAACTGGAGGATCAGGATACAGAAACAGATAGAGCCATGAAGGACAACAACAAAGCATCTCTCTCTCTCTCACACACGCACCCACACACACATACAATGATAAGAACTTTCCAGAACGACTGGATTTTTCCAAATGAGGTCACAGAAAAACACAAATGTTATTGGACCTATTAGAGGACCCTCGTGATCGAGGTGGGTCACACAGACTCAATCGTTCGCTAATAAGCAACCATTTTGCATTCGGGGAAAATCAAGTTCTGCCTAGCAACAAGCGAGAACACAAGTAAGTGTTTTATATTCAATACAGAGGACCAATTCAATTGCAAAAATGTCCTATTGACACAAAAGGCAGTAGGCATGTTCATCAACACAGGAGGCACGACAATGTCTGATGAAGACATGCTATGAAATGCACCGAAAGTCGGCCATTTTGCATGAGAGCCAAGTAAGGTGGTGCCCCAGCAGATGTTGCTACGTTGGGAAAAAAGCACATTATACTAAAATTTGTTTTATAATCCTTATAGGCCTGCTTTTGGTAAAGTGACATAGTGTGCACAACGAATTCTAGCTTGCAACATCTTTCTTAATAATATAGGCTTTATATTTAATGCAGAGCACTGATTCTACTGCCAAAGCATCGACAGTCAATAAACTGCTTTTGTCATGATTTCTTTTGTATTTTGCCAAGTGTGCACTGTTTTCTGCCGAGCAACAATTAACAAGTGGTCGTGCAGACGTGTCATATGACTAGTAAAAAGTAATCCTACATTTTATATTTAATAGAGAGCAGGAAATTGACTTCAAAATTAACAAGCGTAGATGAACGTCTTTCTTCGTGAAAACGAACAACCAAAAAGGCAAGACCAGTAGATGCCACTTTTGAATTCGCTATATGAGGAACGTCACATGACCAAAGCGGAACACGGTATAGCTGACTTCCTGTGTATGCCATGGTAACAATCAAAACTAGGATTGATGACATTATTGTTTGGAAAAAAATTTAAAAAAAAGATAATTTTGTTTCCTTTATGGCTGGTGTCTTTGGACAAAAGTTAAATATATGTACAGTATATAATTTATTTATACAAATATGATACTTGTAAACATGAACGAAGCCTAAACACAGTCTGTTGTCATCTTTGGTGGCTCTGTGGTGACATCTTGTGTTTAAAAAAAAAGAAAGAAAAAGTGAAAGTTCCTACGGTTGCTTTGTTACGGTCCCCTTCAACTGAGCGAGGAGGAAGTTCTGAGACACGTTTTGCCGAATGCAAAACTAGGTTGTGCATATACTGGATTGTGTTTCAGGTCACAAATGATTGTGACTGATGAATTATGCCTTGCAACCACTGAGGGTGTCAGTGGTTCCGTTTCTCCTCTCTTATAAATATTTTACTTGATTTTTATTTCAGGACGTATTTTCCAAAGCAAAGACGACGTCACCATACTACAGCACTTAAACACTGGCACAACATACCCGGCCGGTAGTTTCCTTCTTCTTCGATCATGCGAGATTTATGTCTTGGAGGACTGGATTCTAGATTGGTGGGAGAACAGAATCTTTGTGTGTGTGTGTGTGGTCTTCTGTGTTGATGTTAGAGCAGATTTACAATTTTAAGATTTGAAAAATCCTTGTGTGTGTACCAGGCCCAAGTCAGCTTTTGGAGGCATTCAAACATTCAAGCTGGAGTACGGCAGTGCAAGAAATTGTTTCAATCAGTCTTGAGGTTAGGGCTCAAGCACAGCAGTACAAGCCCCCTTGGTATTGCTCAATTCCTTCCTCTAGTTAGTGCTCCAGTAAGGGAATCTGAGACCTTTTTGGAATTACTTCCCTTCTTAAAGTTAGGGCTTAAGCACAGAGGTTTGAGTACTCTACTATAATCACTTAGTTGCTTGTTTCTAAATTGCTTTTTGGGGGCTGGAAGCCCCCTTGCAAATTGCTTAGTTCCTTTTTCTGTAAAGGCTCGAGCACAGTGTCGCTCGGACCCTCTTAAAATCATTTTGTTGCTCATTACTTGAGAAATATAATCTCGAAGAAAATTAGCCTCTGCCACCAGTTTGTCCGAATGACACCAAATCCGGTGCACGTGTTCGCAAAGACAAGATGCACGAAAAAGTCAAACGAAACCATGATGTGACACACACAGGAAGTCAGCCATTTTGCTTTTAAGCAGTCGTTTCAGGGTCGCTTTGGCCATTATTTACAGGGCCCATCAAAGTCAAACTTGTTTTCTTCTTAGCTCTAATTGGACATCAAAGATGTCTTGGACACAGGTTTTAGCCAATGATACAAGAGATTTTTGCCTCATTAGAGGCTAACAAAATGTAAACAAGGGCAAAGAACAGCGACCTCTCCCAAGGCTTAAAGGTACCCTGTGTAAGATTTTGCGTTGTCTATTTGGTCAAAATCGATGCCTGTGTTTTTACATTTGTTTATATTGGTGTATTATGATCTCTGCTAATATTTTGATACATTCTTGTAAGTGAAGCATTTTAGATTTATTTTATACATAAGAGTGGTGACCCAGTAAGGGAGCACCATGACAGTCTGCCATCTTGAAACTACAGCAGCCGTAAGGGGACAAAAGCAACACAAAACCCGAAAATAACTACACTGTTACCTGCGATTCAGCGCAGAGATTGAGACACCGGAGGACAAGATAGATGTATCATATAATATAAATATATATATTTATTTTAACTGCACTTTTAAAACAGACGGTTAAAAAGAGAACACACATGCAACTTGGATGGGCTCCACGTCCCTTTGTCCGAATGATGTGTTAGCATGGTTCACCGGTCGGCTTCATCATGTTAAGGTCCTGAATCCACACGTTGAACTGCACATGAGATGCTAACGATTTATAATTTTCTCAAACTGCTCTGAAGTGTAAACCACACACAAGGTACGCAAATCCGCTGCACACAATGGAGGCAGTAGGTCTGGCTGTTCGCTGCTCCACTCTTCATTCGGAATATCGTACAGATCCAAACCATTTATTCTGCATGCATTTTTGCCCGGTATTGGTCTCTGGCTTCACGGTCTAGCTTTTCTTTGTAAAATCCCATCTGTTTCACGCATTTCACATGTTTTTCAGTTGCGGAAAATACACAGCGATTGTACAACCTGCTTAAAAAGCCATTGCGGCCACCTCAACCCACAATGCAAAGCGGTTTCCAGGCCCCATTTCATTTGGTTTTGTTAGACAATGTTTACCATAGGCAACATAACACAGTAGGGCCAACATTTCCGTATTAGCAGGTGTTCCGACAAACTTTGCTATGTTCGAGGGTTTTTGATTTCTAATGCCACAGTTGTTGCAATACGCTTTTAAAAAACTGAGGCGCTAGAGTGCACTATTTGTTTGGATGCAATACACAATTTCAAAAAAACATGGGAGTAATTCCGACACGGTGTATTTTTAAACATCAAATCAAAACCTGATTTAAAGACATCCGAGAGATATAAAAGCGTTTGAGCATAAAATGTTACAAATTGCATTTACACTGCTCCCAAACCTGCATCCAATCTGGATTAAATTATCTTTTGATGCTAAATACACACAGAAAAGTACAAAAACAAACAAACAAAAAACCCAATTCACGTTCAAATTAATACTTTTTAATATTTACATTTACACTGCTACAGAATCTGGATCTGATCAGGATTAACTCATCCTTTACATCTTTTGACTGATACAACCACACAAATTATCCACACACCCGCCTGCGCATGCGCACACACACAAATCACATTAAATTAGATTTTACATCTCTCATTTACACTGCTGCCAAATCTGGATATGATCAGGATTATTATTATTATTTTATTATTATTAAAAAAAGGTTGATTTTCCATGCAGTATACTATATAATTAAATATTTTTTTAATTTGGGTCTGAATTCCCAAATTCTGACCACTGCAAATTTTATTTGGATCACGTGAGCTTTCACAAAAATGCATAAAAATTAGCTAAAAGAAAAAAATATTTTTTTTAGCTTCAGGATCAGATTTTTTTTTTTTTTTAAATCATACAAAATGTCACTGATATATAAAAATTAAATGAACTAAGAATATACAAAAAATATACATATTTTTAGCTTCAAACCCTAGCAAATTTTGGTTAAATCAAGCAAATTTCACACATATTTCAAAACATAAATATATTGAAATTAACTGTTTTATATTCCTTTTAAAAACATCTTTTTTTTCCCAGCTTGGGGAACCTGGCAATTTTTGTTTAAATCAGTTGAGATTTCAGTAAAATGTGTAAAAATGAAATAATTTAAGAAATACACCTCTACTCTAAAAACTATTTATATATTCTTTATTCTATATTGTTTCAGCTTCATGAAACAGACAAATTGGATTTAAATGTCAGATTTCACAAAAATATGCTAAAACAAAATTTTAAAATGTATTTTTGAATTAAAATTAGTTTACACCCAAATTTAAAATCAAATAATCACAGAAAGAAAACCCCTCTCATTCAAATACAGATTAATTCAATGAAAGCTGTAGACCCCGTCAGACAAAAACATTAGCATTTTTATGGGGTCTACATTTCAACACTAAATCAGAATCATTATTTGCACACGACTATCATGCATTTTTTTTTAAAGGCAAATTGTTTTTGTTTGTTGGTGCGCTTACCTGATGATGTGACGACGAGGACGAGCAACAAGCAGACGTGGAGCTGCATGTCCGATCCCCTTCACACATGACGGGAAGGAAGGATGTCTCCAAAATGGACACACGACCTCCACATGTCACAACATAGTGTTCTTCAAAGTTTGCTGCTCCGTGGCTTCCTCGACTTTGTTCCCCCTCCTCTCGTCTTAAATGAGATCCACGTGTGCGCGGTCAAAACGGTTTTTGAAAGGTGGTGGAGCGGACCGACCGAGGAGGCGTGTGTCTCGCCTGCCGGCGGAGAGGCGACACAGGCGGCCACGGACAAGCGTCTGCTCCCGGTGGGAGGGGGATGCTGGATGGAGGAAGGCGAAGCTTCTCATGAAGGCTTTGCCCACGTATGACAGCGTCCACACATCCACAAGACGACAGACCACCTCCCATTTCTCTCGCTTGTGCGCCCCCTCCCCTTCTGAGGCTGCACCTGGTACTGCAGCATGCATGACAGCCACAAAAAACACAAGAAATGACGAGCTCTGTCTTCAAACCCTACTTTTAACGCCGAACCTTGGCATGAAACACTAATTTGACACTCAAACTCTCATTTGAAACAATATGCCTTCCCTGACTTGAAATCCTAATTTGAAACACTAACCCTAGTTAGAAAATCAAAACCTTGTTTAACTCTCTAACCCAGACTTTTGTAAATCATGGCTTGAGAACGTAAACTGAAACCCAAACCCTTGGCTTGAAGCCCTAATTTGAAACCCTCGCTCAGTCTTGAAACCCTACTTTTAATTCTTAACCTTGGCTTGAAGTACAAAAGTTAAACCCAACCCTTGGCTTGAAGCCCTACTTTTAAACCGCACTCCTTGTATGAAACGCGTAAAACCCACATTTGGAACCCTAACCTTCTCTTTAAACCCCCGCCCCGATTTGAAACCCTTATCCTATCTTAAAACTGTAACCCTTGTTAAAACCCAATCTTGAAATCGTGCCATTTGCTTGAAAGCCTAGGCCCAAAACCTTAATTCTGGCTTAAAACGCTAACCCTTGTTTAGAGCCCTAAACTTGCTTTGAAAGGCTACTTTGAAACCCTACCCACAGGCCTGAAACCATAAAAAAAACGTTTCTTTGGTTGAGAATGTTCTAAATATCCCATCAAGGTCATAGAGGAAAACCGCATAGTTGAAGGTAAAAGGGCAAAGTGAAACTTCAAATGAAAGGTCTTGACGGGTCCTCTCCAAACGTGCTCTTACTCTGTTGCGATAACCAAAGTGGCAAAAAAAACAAACACTTTGGCACCAACACATGAGGTTATGCAAGGACATGTTGCCATGGCAACATTACTCGCACATCTGTGCTCACCAAGAACCAAAGAAAGACAAAAAAAAAAAAAAAAAAAAAAAAAAAAAAAAGGACTTTTATTTTGACAGCTCGGCAGTTCACATGAATGGTGAAGCTTTTAAAAGCGGTCACGTCTTTGACCATTTTTTGTTATGCAGTAAAGCTTCCATGACGTGGGGGAGTGAAATTAAATTGTCATTTTTCAAAGACGTGCTTTTATTTTGACGACATGCACATTCAGTCATCTGCGCTCTATCCTGTTAATTTATTTATTTTTTTATTTTTTTAAATATTAGGTTTGGGGTTACCTATTTTAACCTTTGTGATAAAGCTTGGTTGCGTACAATGTGTGTGTGTGTGTGTGGGTGTGTGTATGTGTGCGCACGGGCGTCAGCCAGTGCGCAGGATGATGTGCACTCCAGAGTCGGTAAAAACTGGGCCGCTCATCTCGCCAATCTTGAGTGCAAACGAGGCGTCTTCGAAAGGCTTCTGCATCTGACCTGAGACGTACAAATCACGCAGAAACACAAACATTATGTGAAGGTATGTAACAGAGCTCCCCCTACTGGTGTCAAGTGTCATTGACTTTTAAAGAAACCAAAGAATGCACAGGGTGTCTCGTAAAAAAGAAACACTACAACTAAAAAAAAAAAAAAATCACACACACAATATAAATATAAATGAAAATTTTATATTGTTTTTAACAGAATTTAGTTTATTTGAAGAATTTGTTCTTTAATTTACTTTTTAAATCTAATTTCTTTAATTTACTTTTCAAATTAAACTATTTTATTAACTTTGCTACATTCTTCTTCAAATTAGAAAATATAATTGTAACGTTTTTTAAAAACTAAAATAATTGTAATGAATGTTGTAATTTTTTTGTATTAAACTTATTTTCAAATGAAAATAAAAAATTAAAAGAATAGAAAATAAAATATTTTCTTAAAAATAATTCCATTCTATATTGAATTTTTGATAAGAAATTGTAATGTCTCTGTTCATCGTCATTTAAAATTTAAATATATAAAATAAATGCTGTACATTATTTTTTTTAAATTGAATAATCCAATTCAATTCAAATAATTGTTTAGTTATTTTTTTCAAATGAAAAATTAAGACATATTTAAACATTGTACATTTACTTTTGTAATTTAAAAATTACAATTGTTATAATTTTATTGTGTCTGTTATTGTTTTTAAAAAATTCTTAGAATTTTAAAGACAGGAGGATTTTGCCATAATACACCGCGTTAACACACTCCTGCCGTTTTTGACATGACACTTGTGTACAGCTGTCAAACAAGCTCCACTTATTTATTGTTAAACTTGTGGTTGAGAAACTGAGCACTAACCTCTGCCAAAGAGTCCCAAGTCGCCACCGTTCTTGGCTGAACTGCAGTCGCTGAACTGAGACGCTAAGTTCTCAAACTTCTCCTCTTCCGACTTGATCCGCTCAATATAGTCTGAAAACAACAAGAATAATAATAAAAAGAGTCAAGTAAATCAAAATACGACACATTGGATGAATGCTTGTCACAACTTACTCTGAATGAGATCGAGAGCCTCGTCTTTGGATCGCGTGATGTTCTGCTCCCGCCAGGAAGATGGCCGACGGGACTGGTTGTGCTTGACCAGGAGGTGCGAGCAGCGGACCTGCCACACAAAATAAAAATACAGATTAGGCTTTCGCCATGTGGCTTTCAAATCAAATTTCAAAATTATTATTATTTTTTTTTTGCACATTAATTGACCTTATCTGGCTCTCCGTGGCCGTCTCCACCTGCAGGTCGTTCCCATTGGCTGGCGTTGGTGATGTGGTTGAAATAATACACCTTGCCTGCACAGAGGGGACACTTCACATTGATTTGCGGGGGACTACAAATGCCTATATTCACAGTTTAACGTACATACACCACAAACTATAATGCATAAACTCTTCAATATCATCTCAAACTCATCTAACAATTACCATTAAAAATAAATGACTATCAGATGATTTGATTTCAATTTTAATAACCACTCAGCACAACAAAAACATACAGCCAGGTCCATAAATATTGGGACATGGACACAATTCTCACCTTTCTGGGTCCTATATTTCATATGATTTTTACATTTATGGGTAACCCTTGTTGGTTTGCGTTTGTAAGACAACCACACTCTTCATAAAGCATTACCAAATCCTCATAACTCATATATATATATTACATTTAAAACTTTCCTACCGTGTTTTTAAAAAATATATATATATTTTTTTACCCCCTTCCCAACAGCTTCAGGTTAGCTCCAGCGGCACAGTGACGTCACGCAGGGCCCAGGGAGGATCGGCTCGCGCGCCAACATCATTTGACAGCTTAGATAATACACAACAAACTTAATTTGTCACGTTTTACTACACATACAACTGTTATCACTTGCGGCCTCTCGTCGCTAAAGTTTCACCAGGTCTAACTTTTAAGTACAATTGAGGCCCTGCAATGCTGATGCGGTTTGCTAGCTCCCAAGCTAGGGTGCGCATGACATCGCAGTGTTTACGGAGCAGCGAGCCAGTTCACGGCTTCTCGTCACGCCCGTTTGGTCACCTGAGCTGCGGCTCATTCTTTTCTCCCAGCCCGATGGTAAAGTGTCCTCATCTGCCATTGTTATTCCCAATCCCGTTGCAGGCTTTCCTCCCCAAAATGGACAAATCCAAATGTAGCAGCCGTGTGCGAGGGCGGTTACGACACTTTACGACAACCCCGACACGTTTACAGCTCTCGCGTTGTGTTTTTCCTTAACGCCCGCCTTTATTTGTACGTTCTCTGTCATTGGCCGATAAGAGCTGTCGATCATAATTGCACGGATTTGATTGGTCTAGAGGCTGAACCAGTGAGACGAGAGCCTTATTGAATCATTGGCGTTACAAGCTTGATTTATTTTGCTACTCTACTTCTGGTTTCGAGGTAATGTAGACGAGTTTCACGCACATTAGTTGTAACTTTAAATAAATTATTGTCATTTTAACCCCACTCGTGCGTACTGAGGAACGTTACGTAAATAACACACTTTCCTGCATAGCATGTTAGCTCGCGTTGTGTTAAAAGCAGCATTTGAAGTCTTATTTCCGAACAGTGTAGCACAATTGGACTGTTATTACGTCCATCCCAAGGTGTTAGTTGTTTGAAATAGTCCCTCACGCTAAGCGTGCGATGCTTTAAACACTCGTAACACGTTTACGTTGACAGGCAGAACGACAAGATGATCGAGGTGGTCTGCAACGATCGTCTGGGCAAGAAAGTCCGGGTAAAGTGCAAGTATCCTTCATGCTGAAAGCGGCCGAAAGCCACCGAATTGAAAAACATCATCGTAGTTTTTAATTAATATTCCTTTACCATTTCCAAGAAAAACATATTCGCAAATAGTCCAATAATTGAAGAATTTTGGATAAGGGTCTTGTATTGGCTATGGCGTCACAGGTGCGCTTCCTTAATAAGTCAAACTTCCAGTTCTGAGGACACCATCGGAGACCTGAAGAAGCTCATTGCAGCCCAGACGGGGACGCGGTATGACAAAATCATCTTGAAGAAATGGTAAGCAAACGCCATGGACGTTGTCGTTTTAGCCCACGGTCAAAGGTGGCAAAAGTACTGACACGCTGTGATTAGAAGTCAAGATATTAGGGGGGAAAAAAAATAATTACTGATTCACCTCTTGTACGCAAGTAAAAGTAAAACCATACAAAACTTCTCTGCACACAAAATGTAGTTTCTCTCAATTTACATATTTTCTACATCGTGTCGCCATCTGTGGAGGCTGAAAAAGAAACAGGCCTATTTTGACAAGGAGTAGAAAGTAATGGTTTCAAATGTAGGGAGTAAAAGTAAAAAGCTGTCAGGAAAATAAATGAATGAAGCGCATGAAGATGTGCTTGTGCCCAATGGCGGTGGCGGCGAGCAAAAGTGTGTCTTACCGTTGTTAAAATGAATGACCAGTCGCCTCAGTGCAACACTTGGAATAAGATTATATTGTGCAAAGGAGGCTTTCACGATGTGTTGCGTCTGACGCGCTCCGAGCCTCAGCCTACACCGCACGGAGCTTCAGTGAAGTTAACTCTCAGTAAATTGGGTGAGTGAAACGATAAAATACGTCTATGCCAACATTGAGGCAGATAACAAGGTAAACGGTCTGTTGCACTTTTGCACTGATGGGATTTAGCGTTTATTTTAGTCTTCAAACCAACATAAGAGCCGATGACAGAAAAGAAAGCTTAACATTGAGCTAAAACTTCACCGTAGGAAATTGACGCAGCTGTTTAACTAGCAAAGCTTTGGGTGATAGATAGGGGGAAGCAGCACTTACGTGAACGTCAGCGGTGCAGCGCGTTAAACCAGCTCACAAGCAGTCCGGACTCCAGACGAAGTTGACCTCTCTCACTTGTCGTTGTAAATATTATTTTAGCGAAGTATTGTAAGTCCTTCAGTGAGTCCGTCCTTACCTCCATTATGAGTACCGAGTACCGAGCGAGCACTTCAGTTTGAATAATTAACCCACAATGCATTGCGCGCTTAACACGCCAGTCTAATCTAATCTTAATCGAATTACTTTCCTGGCACAGTAACGCGTTACATTGCTCGTTACTCAAAATGGCGGGAATTTTAAACCGGCATCACTGACCATTATTTTGTACTATAATAGGCATTTTAGGCCACGAAAAAAAATTAAAAAATTTTGTACTGTGGCCTAAAAAAAAGTGCTCCAATGTAACGGACAATCAGGAATATCAGATAAACACCCCCCCCCCCCCCGCCCCTTCTTAGTCCGTTCTAACGAGGTTCCGCTGTATTTTTATTGATTGTTTTTTTTAATTGCTACTATTTTAATATCGTTTTTATATTTATATTATTCCTCTGTGCTAGTAAAGGTTGGATTCCACTTAATGAATAGAAACCTTCACGGCAGTTGATGAGTTAAGTCCAGTAACGTCCCACCAGTGCTCACAATCTTGTGTTCTCCTCTGTGTAGGTACACCATATTCAAGGACCACGTGTCACTGGGAGACTGTATCCTTCACACTTGATGTGCTGTGCAATGTGTTGACATTAGTAATGCACCGATACCACTTTTTTTTTTAAACGAGTACGAGGGTACACGTTCTCACATGAGTACTTGCTGATGCCGAGTACTGATAATTGATAATGTCGTTACAGCTTGTAATTGAGATGAAAATGTTTAATTCGAATCAAATATTGTTGAAAAACAAACAATTCTTAAACATGGAATTTGTTTCTCTCAAATATAATGCTTTTCATAGCAACTACTTGTCATTTCTGACATTTTAACATCCAACTGCAAGTTCTTTAAATACAGCCTATAACACAAGGCATTTCAGTTTTGTGGTGTCTTCGTCCGAACATTAGGGGGTACTATGAGAGAGATTTCACTGTGCATTCCAAGCCGCACTGCCTGAAAACCTTAACAGAATGAATCCCATATTACAAAACAAATCATTACCAATGTGATCGTACAGTGTGTGTTAACAAAAACATTATAATATGTTAATTCCCTTATCAGAATCGGCTTTATTGGCCAAGTATGTTGCAAGACAATTAATTTGTCTCCGGTAGTTAGAGCCACTATGGTATAACCGCAAACAGCCACCTTGACGAAATAGACATTTAGGACATAAAAAACATGAGTGTGGAGAGTCACTGAGCAATGAAACTGTATAACCCCAATTCCAACGAAGTTTGGATGTTGTGTTAAACATAAATAAAAACAGAATACAATTATTTGCAAATCATGTTCAACCAATATTTAATTGAATACACTACAAAGACATGATATATAATGTTCAAACTGCTAAACTTTGTTTTTAGCAAATAATCATTAACTTAGAATTTTAGGGCTGCAACACATTTAAAAAAAGCTGGGACGGGTGGCAAAAAAGACTGAGAAAGTTGAGGAATGCTCATCAAACACCTGTTTGGAACATCCCACAGGTGAACAGGCTAAGTGGGAACAAGTGGGTGCCATGATTGGGTATAAAAGGAGCTTCACTGAATTGCTCAGTCATTCACAAAAAAAGATGGGGCGAAGGTCACCTCTTTGTGAACAGGTGCGTGAGACAATAGTGGAACAGTTTAAGGACAATGTTCCTCAATGTACAATTGCAAGGGATTTCATCACCTACGGTCCATCATATGATCAAAAGGTTCAGAGAATCTGGAGAAATCACTGCATGTAAGTGGCAAGGCCAAAAGCCAACATTGAATGCCCGTGACCTTCGATCCCTCAGGCGGCACTGCATCAAAAACCAACATCAATGTGTAAAGGATATCACCACATGTGCTCAGGAACACTTCAGAAAACCAATGTCAGTAAATACAGTTCGGCGCTTCGTCATCGGTGCGGGGTGTGAAAGTGTCCTTTACAAATTTGCAGTAGAAAGTATTCAAGTCATCAGCCAATCCTTTGTTGATCTCTGCTTGGGGGGATTATTTCTTGTAGCTGGTCAGCCATTGTAATCCATGCCAGACTGACTTAGAGTTGTTTGCAGTCAAATGTTTTTTCTCAATTTTTCTGCATAATTTGTCTTTGCGATGTTGATTTCTGGCCTCATTGTATAGGGCTCTGTCCCCACTCCAATAGGTATCCTGCTGAGTTTGGCAGTGAACCTTGCCTTGTTGTTGTTGTTGTTGAATGTGCGAAACGTCTTCACAGAAGCTGATGTAACAGTGTCCACATTCATCCAGGCTACCAGTTGAAGTTTCAAAGACACTCCAGTCTAAACAGTTTAAGTTCAATTTTAGCTTCCTTGGTCAACCGCTTCACTATTTTCACCACACGCTTCGCACATTTAGTTGTCCGTTTTATACAGTGTTGGGAAGATCACTTTGGGAAATGTAGTTGGTTACAATTACAAGTTATCCTTTTGAAATCCTATTTCACTTACTTTCTCAAAGTAATAATTACATTTGATTGCATTTTAATTGTGCCCCTGTTATAAATGAATGCATCCACAGGACCTTTTGATCTTTTCTAAAAAAGAAAAAAAGATTAAAACCATAATAATTATTTTGGAATTAACCACATATTTGTTCTTTACACAGATAATAAACTGATGAAATGTAAGTAGTAATAAATTTGTTTGCTTTATGTTTACAGCATGTCGAAAACATACCATGTTGACTTAATGACAATTGTTAGACAATAACATGTCATATGACAACCCTTTAAGTAGTTATTGGCATTGTTGTTCCATTAAAAAAAGTCCCAAATTGTAGAGCTGAAACTTAAAAAGTGAATGTTCTTTTATGTGTTAAGTTTAACTATGGGTCTAACCTTATAAACTAATAAATTGCACTACAAGGTGGCACTTTGAGGTAATAAGTTCATTTGAAACTACTGCAATGTCACATGACCAGAGAGCACCAATAAGCTTCTGCTTTTGCAGTGATTCCCCCCCAAAGGTAACTAAAATTGTAATTGTGGAAATTTCCAAAAGCAACTAATTTAATTACACATTTTCTCCATCCGGCTGGTAATGTGGTATTTATTGGTGCTTGTGGTTTTGGAGAATTTTAAATGTGTCGGTACTGGTATCAGTGGATCTGTAGTTGATCTAAGGTGAGTATTGTCCTGTGTTTGACTTAACTGTAAGGTTTACAGATGAGATCCACGATGGCATGAACCTGGAGTTGTACTATCAGTGAAAGGAAGGCTCATTCTGTCAGGAGATGATGACATCATTAGTATTTTTTGGCCAAACAAATTGATAATGTGTGAATTGTTTTGTTTGGTTTCTTTTGATATTTTGAAAAATAAAGTGGATATTTACCAACAATCATGAAAAGTGAAACTTTGATTCATTTTCAAAAGGATTTGCTTGAAATGAACTTGGAGGCACACATGATTTCGGAGCGACCACGTCAAAGTCTAGAAACCGTCGACAAGTAAACAATAAAATAAAAGGACTATTACAGAGGAACAAATAACTAACACAGCTCTCTTGGAATGTAAGAATGGATGCACACAACATTGTGGCGCGAACAAGTCAGTGAGAATTGCCATTAAAGAAATCATCTACACCTAAACAATAAAATAATAAGTTCTATTACAGATGACCAAATAAGATCTCATATCGTATCTACTGGGATACCATTTGTGCAACTTGCCACATCGAGTTACACCTCAAATTAAAGGCCCTGATAAGGACAACCCAGATATGTTATTGTTTAGCCATTCTGACATTGTAGGACGATGCAATGACCAAAAAACAACATAAACCCCCACAAGGCTTTCATGGTTATCAAACCCAATTTATTCACATGATGAGATGACGTGCACTACTTTTTCGCACACATGATCTGACACTGTGAAGTCCTGGCCTGCAGGTCAGCTGTAGTCAGAGTAATCCTCCTCCACGTAATTGGAAGGGAAGAAGCCCACCTAGGCGACAACAACTGTGAGTCTGAAAGCGTGATAGCGTGTACGATTATTTTTTTTTTCTTCACTCACCTTGCCATACACTTCTCCTTTCCACCAGCCACTGTGGCCTTTCCTGGATAGGATCCTGATGGTGTCTCCTTCGTGCAGAGACAGCTCAGAGCGGTCGCGGGCTGAGAAATTGTACCTGGCCCTCGCCATGCCGAAGTTTCGCAAGCCGCCTCCTGTCGGGCGACGTTCAGAACATCCACATTGTGATTAAAAAGGGTAAAAAATCGAGGTGCGATAAACCACGTTAAGTTGTACCTCAAATCAAAGACCTTAATGAGAGCTTTCCATTTTATCATTTCAACGTTATATGAAAATGCAATGTATTTTACTTTAAAAATAAATAAATAAATAAATAAAATCATTTTGCCCTTTGTTTTGCGCCAAAATATCTAAAAAAATTAAATGAATTCAAAAAAATAATAATTACGAGGAGCCCTTTTGCAACAAGGTCAAACATGAATGTGAAACAAACAACATCGAGTCATACATCATACAAAAGCCCCTGGATGAGAGCTTTACAGATATAGTCTTATTTTGATGACGCAACACCCAAAAAGCATGTTCCCCTTTTTGCGTGTACAGAAGCACAAACCTTTGGGCACGGCACGGGGCTTGTGGTCGTTGCTCTGCTCAGCTTGCTTGTACGGCATGTGCAGTGTGGTGTCCACGTCCTTGACACACTCCTTCAGGGAGTTCTGCTGATAGAACTCAATCATCTCCTACAAGAATACATACACACAAGTTAATCATTTGTATTAATGGGGAGATCCATCCATCCATCCATTTTCTACCGCTTATCCGAGGTCTGGTCGCGGGGGCACTAGCTTTAGCAGGGACACCCAGACTTCCCTCTCCCCAGCCACTTCATCCAGCTCTTCCGGGGGGATCCCAGGCCAGCCGAAAGACAGTCTCTCCAGCGTGTCCTGGGTCTTCCCCGGGGTCTCCTCCCGGTGGGACATGGCCTCACCAGGGAGGCGTCCGGGAGGCATCCGAATCAGATGCCCCAGCCACCTCATATGGCTCCTCTCGATGTGGAGGAGCAGGGACTGTAGATCCTCCCGGATGACCGAGCTTCTCACCCTATCGCTGAGGGAGAGCCCGGACACCCTGCGGAGGAAACTCATTTCGGCCGTTTGTATCCGGGATCTTGTTCTTTCGGTCACGACCCACAGCTCGTGACCATAGGTGAGGGTAGGAACGTAGATCGACCGGTAAATTGAGAGGTTCGCCTTTCGGCTTAGCTCCTTCTTCACCACAATGGACAGATACAACGTCCGCATCACTGCATACGCTACACCGATCCGCCTGTCGATCTCCCGTTCCATTCTTCTCTCACTCGTGAATAAGACCCCAAGATACTTGAGCTCCTCCACTTGGAGCAGGATCTCATCCCCGACCTGGAGAGGGCATGCCACCCTTTTCCGACTGAGGACCATGGTCTCAGATTTGGAGGTGCTGATTCTCATCCCAGCCGCTTCACACTCGGCTGCTAACTGCTCCAGTGAGAGGTGTAGATCATGGCTCGATGAAGCCAAGAGAACCACATCATCTGCAAAAACCAGAGATGCAATACTGAGGCCACCAAACCGGACCCCCTTTACGTCTCGGCTGCGCCTTGAAATTCTGTTCAGAAAAGTTATGAACAGAATCGGTGACGAAGGGCAGCCTTGGCGGAGTCCAACCCTCACCGGGAACGAGTCCGACTTACTGCCGGATATACGGACCAAACTCTGACTGACGGGACCGAACAACCCATATCAGGGGGTTCGGTACCCCATACTCCCAAAGCACCCCCAACAGGACTCCCGTAGGGACACGGTCGAATGCCTTCTCCAAGTCCACAAAACACATGTAGACTGGTTGGGCGAACTCCCATGCACCCTCGAGGACCTTGCCGAGGGTGAAGAGCTGGTCCACTGTTCCACGGCCAGGACGAAAACCACACTGCTCCTCCTGAATCTGAGATTCGACTTCCCGACGGACCCTCCTCTCCAGCACCCCTGAATAGACCTTACCAGGGAGGCTGAGGAGTGTGATTCCCCCTGTAGTTGGAACAGACCCTCCAGTCCCCCTTCTTAAAAAGGGGGACCACCACCCCAGTCTGACAATCCAGAGGCACTGTCCCCGATGTCCACGCGTTTTGGAGAGGCGTGTCAACCAGGATAGCCCCACAACATCCAGAGCCTTTAGGAACTCTGGGCGAATCTCATCCACCCCCGGGGCCTTGCCACCAAGGAGCTTTGTAACCACCTCGGTGACCTCAACCCCAGAGATATGAGAGCCCGCCTCAGAGAACCCAGACTCTGCTTCTTCATGGGAAGGCGTGTCGGTGGCATTGAGGAGGTCTGTGTAGTATTCTCCCCACCGACTCACAACGTCTTGAGTCGGGGTCAGCAGCGCCCCATCCCCACTATACACAGTGTTGGTGGTGCACTACTTTCCTCTCCTGAGACGCCGGATGGTGGACCAGAATTTCCTCAAAGCCGTCCGGAAGTCTTTCTCCATGGCCTCACCGAACTCCTCCCATACCTGAGTTTTTGATTCAGCGACCACCAAAGCTGCATTCTGTTTGTCCAGCCGGTACCCATCAGCTGCCTCAGGAGTCCCACCAGCCAAAAAAGCCCGATAGGACTCCTTCTTCAGCTTGACGGCATCCCTCACCATTGGTGTCCAGCAACGGGTTCGGGTATTGCCGCCACGACAGGCACTGACTACCTTACGGCCACAGCTCCGGTCGGCCGCCTCAGCAATGGAGGCGCGGAAGATGGTCCACTCGGACTCGATGTCCCCCGCCATCCCGGAACATGAGCAAAGTTCTGTCGGAGGTGGGAGTTTAAACTCCTTCTGACAGGGGATTCTGACAGACGTTCCCAGGAGACGGGAGGGCTCTCCAGCACCCCCTCCAAGGACTCCAAAAAGGGTGGGTACTCTGAACTGTTGTTTAGGTGAATAGGCACAAACAACAGTCAGGACCCGTCACCCCACCCGAAGGTGGAGGGAGGCTACCCTCTCGTCCACCGGAGTGAACCCCAACGTACCGAGCAATAAATATACCCACACCTGCTCGGCGCCTCTCACCGTGGGCAACTCCATAGTGGAAGAGAGTCCAACCCCTCTCGAGAGGACTGGAACCAGAGCCCAAGCTGTGTATGGAGGCGAGTCCGACTATAACTAGTCGGAACTTCTCGACCTCACACACCAGCTCGGGCTCCTTCCCTGCCAGAGAGGTGACTTTCCACGTCCCTAGAGCCAGCTTCTGTAGCCGGGGATCGGATCGCCAAGGTCCATGCCTTCGGCCACCGCCCAACTCACACTGCACCCGACCCCTATGACCCCTCCCACAGGTTGTGAGCCCATGGGAAGGGGGACCCACGTTAGCCTTTCGGGGTGTGCCTGGCCGGGCCCCATGGGAGCAGGCCCGCCCACCAGGCGCTCGGCCGGGAGCCCCCACCTCCAGGCCTGGCTCCAGAGGTGACCCGCGTCCGGGCAAGGGAAAACCAAGTCCATCGTTTGTCGTCATCATAAGGGGTCTTTGAGCCGTGCTTTGTCTGGTCCCTCACCTCGGACCTGTTTGTCAAGGGTGACCCTGCCAGGGCATAAAGCCCCAGACAACTTAGCTCCTAGGATCATTGGGACACACAAACCCCTCCACCATGATAAGGTGACGGCTCAAGGAGGGTTAATGGGGAGATAGTAAGGAAAATGTATTTTTCAATGTCTCGTGTACATAGTGTGTCTGGAGTATCTGCCTGGCCATTAAGTGTGAAATTAAACAACCATGTAAAGCTTTAATTATTTGCCTATTCCTGTGTTATTCCTTATTCCTGTGTTGTTGAGTGGGCCCTTGATGTCGTTGTTATTGATCCGTGGGCTATTTTGATGAAAGCATGCCACAGATATGTTACAAAGACCCATGGGAACTGTTTTAAATCGTAATAGCATGACATATTAGGTCTCCTCCCTGTTAATGTTGGCATGTGAGACTTACCACCAAACCCTTGAAGGCCTTCTTCTCATTGATGCGGAATAAGCCATCATAGGAGGTGATTTTAATATGTTTGATGTCCATGCTGAACCTGCCATAGTAGAACAAACACAGTATATACTTTCAATGACATTTTTACAAAATTTTAAAATGGCTCACTCCCCGCCCCCCAACAAATGAGGACAAGAGACGACATCATGGGTCTTCGGTGAGGGACCAGACAAAGCACAGCTCCAAAAACCCATATGATGACAAATAATTCAGGAAAACGTTTTCCCTTGCCCGGACGCGGGTCACCGGGGCCCCCCTCTGGAGCCAGGCCTGGAGGTGGGGCTTAAAGGCGAGCGCCTGGTGTACCCACCCTTTTTGGAGTCCTTAGAGGGGGTGCTGGAGAGCGCTCCCGCTGGGGACTCCATTGTTCTGCTGGGGAACTTCAATGCTCACGTGGGCAATGACAGTGAGACCTGGAAGGAAGTGATTGGGAGGAACGCCCCCCCTCCCCGATCAGATTCCGAGCAGTGTTCTGTTATTGGACTTCTGTGCTCATCACGGATTGTCCATAACAAACACCATGTTCAAGCATAAGGGTGTCCACATGTGCACTTGGCACCAGGACACCGTAGGTCACAGTTCGATGATCGACTTTGTGGTCGTGTTTTTATCGGACTTGCGTCTGCATGTCTTTGAGAGTTGGGTGAAGAGAGGTGGCGGAGCTGTCAACTGATCACCATCTGGTGGTGAGTTGGCTCCGATGGTGGGGGAAGATGCCGGTCCGACCTGGCAGGCCCAATCGTATCGTGAGGGTCTGCTGGGAACGTCTGGCAGAATCCCCTGTCGGAAGGAGTTTCAACTCCCACCTCCGACAGAACTTTGCTCATGTTCCGGGGGAGGCGTGGGACATCGAGTCCAAGTGGACCATGTTCCGCGCCTCCATTGCTTAGGCGGCCGACCGGAGCTGTGGCCGTAAGGTGGTCGGTGCCTGTCGTGGCGGCAATGCCCGAACCTGTTGGTGGACACCAGCAGTGAGGGATGGCGTCAAGCTGAAGAAGGAGTCTTATCGGGCCTTTTTGGGCTGAGGGACTCCTGAGGCAGCTGATGGGTACCGGCTGGCCAAGCGGAATGCAGCTTTGGTGGTCACTGAAGCAAAAACCCGGGCATGGGAGGAGTTCGGTGAGGCCACGGAGAAAGACTTCCGGACGGCTTCGAGGAAATTATGGTCCACCATCCGGCGTCTCAGGAGGGGGAAGCCCTGCACCATCAAAACTGTGTATAGTGGGGATGGGGCGCTGCTGACCTCGACTCGGGACATTGTGAGTCGGTGGGGAGAATACTTCGAAGACCTCCTCAACTCCACCGACACGCCTTCCCATGAGGAAGCAGAGTCTGGGTTCTCTGAGGCGGGCTCTCCGATCTCTGGGGTTGAAGCCACCTCGGTGGCAAGGCCCTGGGGCTGGATGAGATTTGCCCGGAGTTCCTAAAGGCTCTGGATGTTGTGGGGCTGTCCTGGTTGACACGCCTCTGCAACATCGCGTGTTGATATAGATAGATGATGTATATTTAAATGAAGAATTTATTTAAATGCTAGATATATAGATGTGTAATGTAAATAGATATCACCACAAACTGAGGACGTTTGGCTCGATCACAAAGTTGTTTTGAGAGACAAATCTGCAATTTCATTGTGTCCCTGAAGGCACCACCTGCTGCGGTGAATCTTACTTAATGCTGATGGCAAATTCTCCGCCGTCCTTCTGCCGGACCAGGTAGGTTCCTTCAGAGCGGGACACGAGCAGGTTCTTGGCGGCGTGTCGGTCCATGTTCCCCGCAAACCTTCAAACATGGACAATCACAACTACTTCTTTAGCCAACACCAGTGACAACATCTGCTTTATGAAAAGTAGTGGGACCAATTATAGCCACATTTCACACCTAAAAGCTCAAGAAATGTTTAGTTCTTAGTACTTGTAGTTCCTAAAATAAAATTTAAAAAAATATATTTTTTTAAAAGGTCAATGTCTTTTTCGAATCGTCACAAGACAAAAATGACATTAAAACAAATTGAGCTGATTTTGCTCTCTGTTGTAAAATTAAAGAAATACTCAAGGACAGAGTACCTGTAGAGTGGTACTTTTCTGATGAAAAACAAACAGAAAAAAAATTGTAAGTGCTGGAATTTCCGTTTATTTCGATTGTGTAAGATGATTTGATAGTGTGTTTTGAGTAACGAGCGTGGTCACAGAACGAGTCTAACTCATATCTCAAGGCTCCACTGTATGCAGATATGTAAAAAAAGACTACAAATCTACATTAAATAAAATTCTATCAAATAATTTCAATTAAATTTAAAGTAATTGCAATTATTTAACAAAATAACTTAGAAACTAATTATAGACTGATAAGAAATAATATAAATGAATTAAATTGAAATAGATTATATGATTTAAAAGATTTTCTTGTATTTATAATTCAAGCATAATTAATTCCGTTATAAAAATAAAAATAAAATGAATTAACTTAAAATTTAAAATTGAAGTTTTTTTTTTTTTTACTGAAGTTAGTAGATATGCAGACAAAAACACTGATAATAAAAAATCTAAATTAGTTCAATCAAAAAGTAATAACAAAATTAATAAAATATAAAATACATATGTAAAAAATACATATAATTCTTAACATTTAATATTTCATAATAAAAAAATCCATTGCTAAGATTATAATTATCTGAAAATATAATACAGTATATAGCTGGAATAGGCTGCAGCACGCCCGCGACCCTAGTGAAGATAAGCGGAACGGAAGATGAATGAATATAATACAGTATGTTCTATGTATAATAAAAATAAAACACACTTGGTGTTCTACTCACCAGCTGAAAGCAGACAGGTCCGGGGTGGGCCTCTGTGGGGATAGGTGAGTTCACACTGACATTATATGCAAAATGTTCTCACATAAATAAGTCTAAATTAATATTTTTATGACATACAGTGGCTATAAAAAGTCTGCACACCCCTGTTCAAATGCCAGGTTTTTGTGATAACAAAAATGAGACCAAGATACATAATTTCAAAGCTTTTTCCACCATTAATGTGAACTATAACTTGCACAATTTAATTAAAACTAATCTTTTTGAGGTAGAGTAAAAATAAACTGAGATAATGTGGCTGCACAAGTGTGCACACCCTCTAATGACTGCGGATGTGGTGGTGTCTAGAATTAACCAATCATATTCAAACTCCCGTTAAATGGGGTTAACACACACATGCAACCATTTAAAATGCCTATATATATTCCCAAATAAAGTTCAGATGTTCTCATAGGCTTTTCCTGACATTTACTGTATGTAGTCACTTCTTACAGCACAATCTATGGCTGTACTGGTATAGACATTTTACTGTATCGTGTTGCCGGGTGGATTATACTCACACGTGAGAAGGGTATAACTCTGCTGCAGGGGAACCAGCCCACCTGTCCTCCAGTCAAGTTTCTGCCCTGAGGGACATGGAACAGATGACTGATTATTTTGGTTGTATCATTTTGATACCCAGGTCCCAGAGCAGGTTTCACTATGACAAAACACTCAACTAATGATTCAATCATTTTAGTTACTTGAAACATTAACAATTAAATAAAATGAAATAATTGCTGTACCAATTTAATGAAAAAAAAAAAAATTATGCAAAAAAATGTTTAGGCTGTGCAATTCTGGTCTTGTTGGATCTCAGTGCGGCTTTTGATACGCTACACCATAATATACTGCTGAACAGGTTGGAAATGTGGGTAGGACTAAATGGAACAGTCGTTAAATGGTCCACGTCCTACCTGGAGGAAAGGAGTTATTTTGTAACCATTGGAAGTGTTCAATTTCATCGAATGGCAATGACCTATGGGGTCCCCTCAAGGGTCAGTTCTTGGACCCCCCTGTTCAGCCTGTATATGCTACCCTTGGGTCAAATTCTTCAGAACTTTAATTTTGACTATCATAGCTATGCAGATGACACACAGTTATATCAAGCAGTGTCTCCAGATGACTACAGTTCAATTGAGGCGTTGTGTCACTGTCTAAAACAGATAAATAACTGGATAATCCCAAATTGTCTTCAATTAAACCACAACAAAACTGAGACAATTGTTTTTGGCAAGAAAGAAAAGAGGATTGGTGTTAGTAAGGCTCAGGTCAAATAGTGGAGCACAAAGTCCAAAGCAAACATGGTGAAGCAACATTTAGCAATTATGCTTGCACACAAATGGAATAAGTTGCCAACAGAAGTGACGTCAGCCCCAAATGTGAATGTTTTTAAATCCAGTTTTTTTTCGCATGCTTTTTGGAGCATTTCCACTTTTAAATATTTCTTGCAGTGTACGCTGTTTTAATTGTAATTTTACTTTATTTTATTTTTTTCTCTTTGTTTTAAATGTTTATCATCTGTTTTTTGTCTTTGTTTTGAAATGCATTTAATCATGTAAAGCACATCGAGTTTGCCAATAAAGTAATATTAATTGTTGTTCATTAATTACTGTAAAATGAATTATTACTTTAACTTTATTATTTTTTAAATTATATTATTTCAAAATTACATTTAATCAAATCGGCGGAACGGTGGCCGACTGATTAGAGCGCCTGCCACACAGTTCTGAGGTTCAAATCCCGGCCCCGGAGTTTGCCTGTTCTCCCTGTGCCTGCGTGAGTTTTCTCCGGGCATTCCGGTTTCTTCCCACATCCCAAAAACATGCATGGTAGGTTAATTGAAGACTCTAAATTGGCCGTAGGTGTGAATGTGTGTGCGAATGGTTGTTTGTTTAAATGTACCCTGCGATTGGCTGGCAACCAGTTCAGGGTGTACCCCGCCTACTGCCCGAAGATAGCTGGGATAGGCTCCAGCACGCCCGCGACCCTAGTGAGGAAAAGGGGCTCGGAAAATGGATGGATGGATTTACTCAAATCATTTATCTGCTCTATGGATAAAATGGAAAAACAAAACTATAAACCCATAATAAAGAAAATGTAAAAACATTGCCAAATAATTCCAAATCATATCTTACAGCACAAGTGGTGGGCATGCTAGAGCCTATCCCAGCTGACTCCACCTCAAAAAGATTTATTTTAATTAAATTGTACAAGCTGCCTGACTATTAATAATTTCTTCATGACGTTATATGTCATCATTCATCCATTTTCCATATTGCTTATCCTCACTAGGGTGGTGGGCATGCCAGAGCCTATCCCAGCTGACTCTGGGCGAGATTTGGGCTACACCTTGAACTGGTCGCCAGCCAATTGCAGTGCACATATAAACAAACAACCATTCAGGCTCACATTCACACCTTCAGACAATTTTAGAGTCCTCATGCATGGTTTTGGGATGTGGGAGGAAACCGGAGTGCCCGGAGAAAACACACGCAGGCACTGGAAGAACAGGCAAACTCCACACAGGCAAGGCCAGATTTGAACCCGGGTCCTCAGAACTGTGAGGAAGATGTGCTAAGCAGTCGTTCACCGTGCCGCCATGTAATAATTCCAATATCTCAAATAAAACGTACTTTGTTTGGTAATTCAATGAAAATAAAAGGAAAAGTAGTGGCATGCTTGAAGTGGGGGCGTCGTCGACATCAACCACAGGAAATGAGGCTCGGCAACAGGCCACTGTGACGACACGACCCCTCACACTTACTTACTTCCCACCACGATAAGTCCACCTCCACCCGCGTCAGTTCCACTACGTCACCCTTAGAGAGGTACAGCGGATGCCCAAAGCTGGCGGGCGGCGGCGGCAGGCCGAAGTACTCCTGGCGCGCCTCCACCTTGGGAAACCCTGATCATTACAGATCATGAAATTATACATTATAAAGGTCCACAATTCCACACACAAATTTTATCTTTTGAATCTATTTCTACTAAAAATAATTTTTCAATTAATTTCTTTATTTTTTCAACTAAGAAATGGTGAAATAATATTTTTTATTTATTTTTGTATTAAATTTTTATTCAAATTCACTGATTATTTAAAATATATAGTTTAAAATTTTAAATAACATTCTGCAACATTGAAGCATACTGTATATAGATAAATGAAAATATTGACTGATATTAATAAACTAATCTAAATAAATTAAATTCCAAATGATAATATATTTTATTTTGAAAAATCACTAATGTTCTGCTAATAATAATAAAACCATGATGTACATAACAAAATAAGCAAAATGTACATGCATCCATCCATCCATTTTCTTTACCGCTTATCCTCACAAGGGTCGCGGGCTGCTGGAGCCTATCCCAGCTATCTTCGGGCGGGAGGCGGGGTACACCCTGAACCGGTCGCCAGCCAATCGCAAGGCACATAGAAATATACAACCATTCACACCTACAGGCAATTTAGAGTCTTCAGTCAACCTACCACGGATGTTTTTGGGATGTGGGAGGAAACCGGAGTACCCGGAGAAAACCCACACAGGCACAGGGAGAACATGCAAACTCCACACGGGCAAATTTGAACAATATATAATAAAAATTGCAATTAAATAATAAAAATATACAAATACAAAATTTTATGTGGTTGCTGTAAATTATGTTATGAATGCAGAAAGTCAATCGTTTGCACAATTGCTGTGGGGGTTCATAAGAAATATATATATTTTTTCTTCACAGAATATTTCCACTCATTTAAATTAGTTTCTCCCCCAGTCCAAACATATATTAAAACAAATCTGTAACAAAATAAAAACTATAAAAAAAAAAAAAAGGTATTGTATAGGAAGGCAAGGGCATGTTGGACAATCATACCATTTCCAGTCAGATTTGATCCCATGTTTCTTACCAATGCCGGTCTTCCCTGGGGACCTGTGTGTCCTATTCTACGAGCAGCAGAAAAGAAAAAAGATTTTTATTACAGCATATTATGAACATTGAAAATTTAACATCATAATGATGTGAGACTCACCTTTCTTGCAGTGCCTGGGTGGTCTAAAAATGGCAGAGGTTCATCAATGTTAATGGTACAAATTAATGGATAGTAATCTTGATTCCTTATTTGTGAATTCACCTACTCGCTGACATTTTATTTTGGAACCTATCCTCTGTTATTTGCAGGAAAACTAACCTATTTGCTGTTTTTGTGCTACAGCCAAAGCCCCTGTTTAATGTAAAGTAATTGCTTTGGCACCATCTTATGTCAACTTTCTTTCCAAAAAAAAAACGTTACAAACATTTCTGATAGTGTTTTTCAGGGTGCTAGAATGGATTAATGGCATTCCCATTCATTTCAATGTGGAAAGTTGAAATAGCAGAGGGAACGCTTTAACTGGAGGCGACTGACCTGAGCTGCGTCCGCAAGTCGGCAATATGCCCAAGCACTCTTTGTGGGCGGCTATTTTGCAGCGCGTGCAGCGGTAGCCCTGGAAGAAAATCCCTCTGTGGGGGTGGAAAAAAGGAGAATGGAGAAGAGTGACTGGGAACCACACAGTCCAGACGGACCCACGTTTGTACCTCAGCATCATGGAGCACGCCATGCAACACGCCGTCTCCTCAAAGTTGTGCATCTGGAAATCGTGGTTGTTCGCTGCTGCGTTCTCGGGGCACAGGTTGGACCTGTCCAGACATTTAACGACATGAAATTTGGTAGAAGCCATGCCCGAAAAGACATAAATTCAGACCCTAAAGCCAGTTCCAGTTAGCATCATGAAATTTGGTAGGCATGACTATCAAGATTAGATCCACAAAAAAAGCCATGATCGAAAAGACACAGGAAGTCTGTCATCACAGCATTTTAGGTTGATTTTTCACATTTCCTTCAAAGAGACATTTGTCCTACAAAGAATATTCTGAGCCCAGAGCTAGTTTCACTTTGCAACATGTAATTTGTTAGGCAATGTATATAATAAATAGATCCACAAATTAAGCCTTAAGAAGTCATGCCTGAAAAGAAATAGGAAGTCAACTAATCCTTAAAAGACAAACTTGTCTTACAGATTTTGTTCCAGATTTGAACCACATATACTAGACAGCTGGACAGCGTTAAATGGTAAAAACATTTAAGTTTTCATCATTGCATGTGGGCAAAGTTTGATAAGTCACCCTAAAACTCAAAACTCAGATACAGTAAAAAAAATTTCACTTTTCCGATTGGTACCAATTCCATTTCGAACTTACTGAGCCATCTCAAACTGTTCTAGCCATTTCTTCTTCAGTTCTCGTGTTTTGAAGAATAAGTCGTAGCCGCACTTCCCGTAGGAGTCCAGGAGGAGGAACAGGTAGGACCACTGAGGACACATAAACCTGCGTTAGGGTCTCCACTTTTAGCATTTCTATGCCACCAAATCGGAGGAGGGAAAACAAGGAAAGGAACGCACCTTCCTTTTGTCCTTCCCCCCCGCTGTTTCGTCTCGGACTTGGTAGTGCTGGAGCTCGATGATCTCCTTCAACTCGAAGGTCTCGCTGCTCTTCTTCTTGCACACAAACAAGGCCTTGTCAAAGAGGAAAGCGTATCTGCGGGGGACATCAAACAATATTGCATGCATGATTTAAAAAAAAAAAAAAACCAATATCTGAGAAATGAAAAGAAAAAAACCTCACCTTTCCTGTTTGGACTTCTTTTCTGTGCTGCTGATCTTCAGCTCTCCGTCCATTTTGGGCCGGCCAAAGAGGGCCAAGGACTGCGACTGTAAATTTATAGAAAATGCGTAATAATAATGACAAAAAACAGCCTTAAAATACCCAGACCTTTTAATCACATTGAAAATGATTTACATATACACACACATACTTATTTAAACACACTGTAAACATATTTGAAGACATTTTTTTTAAATACAGTTTTCGTCATCTACGGCCATTTGAGGGAAACCATGACTATGATGTGGCCCGTGACGAAAATGAGATGGACGGCCAGTCACATGACCTCACCATGTTCTCGATAGACAACTGGAAGCTGGTGATCTGCCTGAGAATCTCGTTGTCTCGCTTCACCTCGTTGACACACTGTGCCAAGTCCTAACAAGCCAAAAGACATTAATAAGGCACAAAAAACAGATATAAAAAGTCTACACACCCCTGTTCTATCAGGAAAAGCCTACTAGAACAGCTTTGCTTTACTTGGAGTTACTCAGAAACACTTTAAATGGTGACTCGTGTGCTAATTCCCATTTAACATGAGTTTGCATGTGACTGGTTAATTTTGAACAAACCCCAGTTATAAGAAGGTTTGTACACTTGTGCGACATTATATCAGTTGTTTCCTTGTTACTTCCCTGTATAAAATATTTCTTTTTTTTTTTTTTTTTTTTAAATGAGTTTTTTAATTTATAGGTCACATTAATGCTGGAAAAAAGTTTTTAAATTATTTATTTTAGCTACCTTTTCTTATGCCACAAAAACCTGGCATTTCAAACCTAACCCTCCACACAAAAACAAATACATAAGCACAAACTCACTCGCATGGCATCGAGAGCCGTGCGCAGGTTTTCCTTGTCTGACGGGTCGGTGGTGTGTTTCACCAGCTCCTGGAGGCACAAACAAAACTCAGGAAAACATTTTAACAACTTCAATTGGATTAGATTACACAGAGTTAATTAATGGGACTATTAAATAAATAAATAAATTAATCAATAAACAAAAACACACATACAAGTATTTTTAATTTATTTTTTAAAATTAAATACATTTTTTGTCATTAGAATTTTTATTATTATTATATTAGCTCTGGCCATGTCCACAAGCACACAGGTATTTATCATTATTATTTGTATGTTTTTTTTAAACATTGGGTATAGCCACAAGCACACAGGTATTTTTTAGTTTCTTCTTTTGAATTAGATTTTGTATTGTTATTATTATTATTTTTAAACTAAGGCTTTGTATACAAGTACACCGGTATTTTTTTGATCATAATTTTCTATTTATTTTATGTTTATTTTATTTTTTTAATTGGCTATAGCCACAATCACACAGGTGTGTGTGTGTGTGTGTGTGTATATATATATATATATATATATATATATATTTTAACAGATTTATTTTGTTATTTTTTCTAAACAATGGTTCCATCCCCAAGCACAGGTATTTATTATTATTATTTGTTTGTTTGTTGAAACTCTGGCGATGTCCTGCAAGCGAACAATAAACAATTTTTTTTGTTATTATTGATTTTGTTCTTAAAAAGAACAAAATCAATAAAAAAAAAAAATCAATCTGTGTGGGATGTGTACTTTAAAACTTAAACCATAAAACAAATGTTTTATTTTTACATGGGCTCTCTATATTGCAGATTTTCACCTATGACAGGCCAGTTTGGAAAATGACTCCCACAGTGAACAGGGGCTGATTGTATACTGTATATAAAACCCACCTGTAATAGCAGGGGGTATTTAAGGACCCTCTGCATGGGCACCATAAGCAGATCCCTGAGAGAGAATCTGCCGCTGTTTGCTCTCTTGGAACACTCCTGCGAGACGACAAAATCAACAGGGTTCTTTAGCTGAAGGCCAAAAGAATTACACCGAAGGTTTTTGTGTGTGGAATTGTGGACCTCCAGCTTCATCCTGACGTCCTCCCTCGTACTCGCCAGCTTGTCCAGATGCTTGGTCGCCGTTTCCACTTGACTGCAGTAGCGGCCGTAGAGCAGAAGCCTCTGCTTGTAGTTGACAAACACATGGTGAAAATTCTTGGCTCCGTTCCCCACCGAGCTCTGGATCTCGTCCAAAAATTCTCGATGTACGCTGGCCAAATCCTATACACGCAGATAATGTACACAGTGCTAATCCACATTTAAACACCTGTGCGCGGAGGTGGAAAAAGTAATCACACTATATTTAAAGAGAAGGACAGAAACATTTGTAAAATTAGAAGTACCAATTCAACTCCTTTCGTTAAGTAAAAAAAATATAGACTTGACATGTACTTAAAGTAGAAAAGTCAATAAAGCAACTCATTAGTCACAAATCATTCATGGAGAGAGCCTATTTTGACAAAGTAAGGACAAGAAAGTACAGAAAGGAGTCAAAGTAAAATGTTGTCAGAAACATAAAAACTGACACCTGGAAATTTTTTTATTTGTACTTGGTTACTTCCCACCACTACCTATGTGTACCTGTATGTTGACAAAGATGCTCTCTATGTCCTGAGCCTCGAGGAACTTTCCCAGAGGTTTCTTGAAGTGCTGTTGAAGATGACAAAAATGAATGAGAACCACAGCTTCTGTGTGTGTGTGTGTGTGTGTGTGTGTGTGCGAGTGTAGATGCCTCACACCTGTAAAATAGATTCCAGAGTATCCGAGTATTTTCCTTCCGTCTGTTTGATCTCCTGAAGGCAACACTCTCGCTTGTCCACTCCGCACTTCTGCAACACACAAATATACAGTGACGGTGCAGGACAGGCTACTAGGGTGGTAGGCAGGTAAGACGGTAGACTAGTAGGTAGAAGTCACTACGTAGCGAAGTCGGTACATAGCCAGGTAGGCGGCCAGGCAAGTAAGCAGGCAAGCCGCTAGGTAGACAGATGATTGAGTATGTAGGCAATGTAAGTGATAAGTAGCTGAGCAGGCAGGTACATGGTGAGTATGTAGATACAGTAGGTGGGTAGGCAAGACGTCAGTCAGTAATACAGTTGGTACAGATTGTAGGCAAATTAAGTAGATTGGTAGGTAGTTACGGAGGGATGTAGGCAAGGTAGCTTGGCAGCCGAGTACACTCACAGTTTCGGGTTCAACTGTCCTCATCAAGTCTTCATAGATTTCATCCCCTTCGGCCCCCTCCTCGTCCACACAGTCGTACAAATCGTCTGCTTCATCTACCGTGTCGCTACAGAGCACCGTCCATATTACATTCATTTAGAAAGATGTGCACCTGATTTCTCAAATGTCTTCAAGTGTTTCCGTACTCTATCTTGTCGGACAGGCCGTTGTAGATGTCATCATCAGAAATGTCTCCTCCCAAAGGGAAAGGCCTGAAAGGCAGCATCAATAACATTCATACAATACAGTGGATACCGGCTATTCGCGGGGATAGGGACTGGGCCCGACCGCGAATAATGAAAATCAGCGGCTAATTGAAGCCCATTACAATTGCATTGAAAAGCATATACCGGTACATATTATTTTCATTTAATTTTTTTAAACCCAAACAATTCTTGAGTAAGCGGGGATAAGCTGACAATAAGTGTTTCAGGGTTGTTTTCCCTGCGATTGGTTGGCGACCAGTTCAGAGTTTACCCTGCCTCTCGCCCAGAGTCAGCTGAGGGAGGCTCCAGCACGCCTGCGACCCTAGTGAGGATAAGCAGTACGGAAAATGGACAGATGGATGAATTATTACATATAACGTAACGACCCTAATGAGGATGAGCGGTTCAGAACATGGATGGATGGCGTTCGTTCCACCCAAAAGAGAAAAAAACTAAAGTATAATGTAAACAAATTTTTTAATTAGGAAAAGGTTTGAAAGCATTGAACCTGAGGGGTGGGGGTGTGGGGGCAGAGACTTTGCCATCTATGCTCCCACCCTCAGGAATCTGCTCCCAAAACTCCTACGCGACTGTTCAGATCTCTCCACCTTTAAATCCCAACTGAAGACCCACCTCTTTTGAAATGCTTTTAATGTCTAAATCTGACATGTTTTAGTCCTGTATTTTTTATTTTTATTCTAATTCTGCTTCTATCAAAACATTTTATTTGTAAAGCGTCTTTGAATAAAGTTTAAAAGCGCTCTATATAATATATTATTATTTAAAAAATGAAAAAATAATCAGCAAATAGGCAATCTGTAGAATCTCTCTCTCTCTCTCTCTCTGTATATACACACACATATACTGCATGCATATATATGATTTTTCTCACACTAAGGATGTAAAGTACTCACTGAAATGCTCTTTGTGCGGCAATGGGTGAGTGAGACAGGATGGACAAAGTGTTTAGGACCTGTCGCACAACAAACACATGCACACAAAAAAGATTTAAAGCTCAAAAGACACTCTAGTAGCATTAACAACTAAGTTATAACTATATATATATATATATATATATATATATATACACACACACACACACACACACACACACACACACACACACACACACATTGATACATACATACAACCATGGATATTAAATAGTACAAAAGGCCATTAAATTAATAAAAATGTCATTACATAACTGCAATGTAATTAAAGTAATGCATAAAATGCCATTAAATAATAATTAAAAAAAAAAAAAACCTCTGATCTACAGTATACCTCAAACACTTCAACTCGACACATGGTGGCGCGACTTCCTGTTCGGAGCAGTGAGGGGAGTATTTGTGTTTGGCATCGAGTTAGCGAGCAACTTACCTTGGCAAAATCGCGCACGTCGAACAGGTCAAAGGCTTCAAACAGTTCGTTCTTCTTCAGCTGGAACTTGTCCTGACACACTACCAGGAAGGTCCGGATGTTCTTGAGGCACAGGAACTACACACCAGATCACGACGTTACACACACATTTGATCCTCTGTGATTGGACATTTATTCAGAACCCACTGAAGACATGGCATCTGTAAAACTGGAGATTACGGTACAGTTTAAAGAGACGTTGAGGAACATTGTCCTTAAACTGTTTGACTATTTTCTCACACACTTGTTCACAAAGAGGTGAACCTCGCCCCATCTTTGCTTATGAATGACTGAGTAATTCAGGGAAGCTCCTTTTCTACCCAATCATGGCACCCACCTGTTCCCAATTAGCTTGTTCATCTGTGGGATGTTCTAAACAGGTGTTTGATGAGCATTCCTCAACTTTTTCAGTCTTTTTTTGCCACCTGTCCCAGCTTTTTTGGAACGTGTTGCAGCCATAAAATTCGAAGTTAATGATGATTTGTTAAAAACAATTAAGTTTCTCAGTTTGGACATTAAATGTTTTGTCTTTGTAGTGTATTCAATTAAATATAGGTTGAACATGATTTGCAAATCATTGAATTCTGTTTTTATTTATGTTTAACACAACGTCCCAACTTCATTGGAATTGGGGTTGTATAATCCAAACACATCACTAATTCCGTCGACACAGCGATCCAGCAAAATCATTTCCCACAGAATTCAGCCAAGACGTGGCATAAAATCATTCACTACTGTGGACGTTTATATTGGTCAACTGGAATCCAACAGTTTACTGCCACCGACGTATATATTCGTCAAGTACGTTTTTTAATGGGTAAGCGTGGAAGAGGGTCTCTTGCCCAGCTTGTCTGTAAGATTCATGTTTGTAAACCACTGTAATAAATAACATATCCCTGTAGATGGCGACATTGCATAGTTTTGGATTTGAGCTCAGCACAGCTTTTGAGTAGAAGATAAAGATTAGGGTGTGAATCTCTGCTTGTGACCTAAATTATGAGGGAAAGAAATGCCAACACGTCTTAAGTCGGTCAAGTTTAGGGTACTCACATTCAAAAAGATTATGTATAGTATATGGACGGTATTATCAGAGTATGTGTTGCGGTTTATAGTAGAAAGTGTGTGTCCCAATTGTGAGAAAAGATGACGCAGTTCACGAAAAAACGCCACTCACGAACTCATGCCATAGGGTGAGCCAGTGTCACTCACAGCACATTCTTTGGTGTATATTTGAAAATAAATGATTACTTTTCAATCAAATGCCATTTCAAAGTCTTGTTTTTGTTGTGTCGGTGTCACAAAAGCAAAAAATATTTACGTCAGTCACTATTCTGCTTGAGATGTTTCTTTCCACACATAGCTGGTGTTCTCCGCATTTTGGTTACAAACCATTGTTTTTGGTGAAACCAACCCATGTTCCACTGATGATTACTAAGAAATGAAAAAGCTAGAAACAAACTTTTTTTTTTTTTTTTTTATGATGGTAGGTTTGGTGCTTACAGTATATTGTCATAGAACACAACATTCTGTTGGTCTTGAAAGACTAGCAGTCAGTGAGTTAAAAGCTGTAATATGATTCTTACTGTAGTCTTGTACTGTACTGCGTAATTTAGTCTTGTTTAATATACTTTTAATATTAGTTTTGTATTCCATTTTTTTAGTGTATCTGCATCGTACAATGACAAAGGCTTTCTATTCTAATTTCACAACTGATTGTGGCAAGATTTTGTGAGGTTTACCATTGCTATCTTGTGGCACATGGCTTGAAGCGCACTAATAGGTCAAATCTTTGCTTGCAACTCACAGCAAGGAAATTGTCCGTAGAACGGCTAGAAACTCGAAAAACTCATAAGTAGGGCACTCCTAAATCAAGGTACCATTGTATCATAATTTTACAACTTCATCTTGGAAAAGTATGTCTTTATTCATGTAAGATTTGGATTTTCTATACCTGATAAAATTTAACTTTAATGCCTGCAGAGTGGACGTGGCATCTGTAAAGCTGATGATTCCGGTACAATTTAAAGCAAAAGTGTGGAGCAAAGGGTGCCTAAGAATGTGAGGAGCTGGAGGAAAACTTTTCACCAAAATATAATCTGCATAAGAGTTACTGCTGTAGAGGTCATTAGTTAAGTAAATTTAGCCTGCAGTTTATAGAGAAACTACTGTGCTAGTGCATAGTAAAACAAAACCTGCTAAAGAAAGTTGGACGGAAAATTTGACAGCGTAACATAATCCACACGACAACACATTTTTACAACATTATTATTATTTTTTTTAAATCCACCTGTGGTTGACTTTTACACTTGTTCGACAATTAATAATACAATGTGTTTGAGAAAAGTGCTGAGCATGAGAAACGAGACACATACAAGGTAGCGAAAGAGGCAACACAAGTTATAAGAACCGCAAAAAATAACTGCAAAGAGCACCATGCAAAGTGCACCCCACATGTAGACGGTGGGCGGGGCACGGCATATGACATTTTACATAACTTCCTGTGTGCTTGTGTGTGCGTGTGTTAAGCAGAGGTTGAAGTGTCGCTTGAGAAAAAAGGAAATGCTGAGTCGCGACAGACACACATCTATCTTCATGCCGGCATGTCGTTGCCCCGCATCAGATATGCCGAGTAACTCATGGCAACTGGAAGTGCCACTGCTTTTTGTTTAACACGATGTATATGTGTGCGTGTGTCACAGTGTACATTCCCGAGTGTCATCGTCTAACACGACCCGGAAATGTCCTAACGACGATTGGCCACATCGGGGATTTCCCAAAGGTTCACGTTTGTGAAACACACACACGCACTCGCACAAGGCAAAAAATAATAAGTCATGAAATAACCGCAACGGTCACTAAATGACCCAAAATGTAATTTTCAACAACACAAAAAATTACATTAGCAAATGGCTGAAATATAACAAAGAGTGAAAAATGTAAGGGGGTCTGAATACTTTCCGTACCCACTGTATAAACAAACAACCATTCGCACTCACATTTACACCTACGGGCAATTGAGAGTCTTCAGTTAACATACCATGCATGGCTTTGGGACGTGGGAGGAAACCAGAGTACCCGGAGAAAACCCACGTAGCCACAGGGAGAACATGCAAACTCCACACAGGCGAGGCCGGATTTGAACCCCCGGTCTTCAGAACTGTGAGGCAGATGTGGTAACTAGTCGTCCACAGTGTCGCCACATTAAATACATAAAAAATAAATAAATTAATTAAGTAATTAATTACTTAAATAAACATAAATGTCATGCAATTATTAAACATGTCAGGGAAATAGATAAAAATGCCATTAAATAAAGTGTCATATTAAATACATAAAAATAATACAATAAATGTAGGATACTTGAACTCCTCCACTTGGGGCAGGATCTTATCCCCGACCTGGAGAGGGCATGCCACCCTTTTCCGACTGAGGACCATGGTCTCAGATTTGGAGGTGCTGATTCTCATCCCAGCCGCTTCACACTCGGCTGTGAACTGCTCCAGTGAGAGTTGGAGCTCACGGCTTGATGAAGCCAACAGAACCACATCATCAGCAAAAAGCAGAGATGCAATACTGAGGCCACCAAACTGGACCCCCTCTACGCCGTGGCTGCGCCTAGACATTCTGTCCATAAAAGTTATGAACAGAATCGGCGACAAAGGGCAGCCTTGGCGGAGTCCAACCCTCACCGGGAACGAGTCCGACTTACTGCCGGATATGCGGACCAAACTCTGACGCCGGTTGTACAGGGACCGAACAGCCCATATCAGGGGGTTCGGTACCCCATACTCCCGAAGCAACCTCCACAGGACTCCCCGAGGGACACGGTCGAACGCCTACTCCAAGTCCACAAAACACATGTAGACTGGTTGGGCGAACTCCCATGCACCCTCGAGGACCCTGCCGAGGGTGTAGAGCTGGTCCACTGTTCCACGGCCAGGACGAAAACCACACTGCTTCTCCTGAATCTGAGATTCGACTTCCCGACGGACCCTCCTCTCCAGCACCCCTGAATAGACCTTACCAGGGAGGCTGAGCAGTGTGATCCCCCTGTAGTTGGAACACACCCTCCGGTCCCCCTTCTTAAAAAGGGGGACCACCACCCCAGTCTGCCAATCCAGAGGCACTGTCCCCGATGTCCACGCGATGTTGCAGAGGCGTGTCAACCAGGACAGCCCCACAACTTCCAGAGCCTTTAGGAACTCCGGGCGAATCTCATCCACCCCCGGGGCCCTGCCACCGAGGAGCTTTTTAACTACCTCGGTGACCTAAACCCAGAGATAGGAGAGCCCGCCTCAGAGAACCCATACTCTGCTTCCTCATGGGAAGGCGTGTCGGTGGAATTTAGGAGGTCTTCGAAGTATTCTCCCCACCGACTCACAACGTCCCGAGTCGAGGTCAGCAGCGCCCCATCCCCACTATACACAGTTTTGATGGTGCAGGGCTTCCCCCTCCTGAGACGCCGGATGGTGGACCATAATTTCCTCGAAGCCGTCCGGAAGTCTTTCTCCGTGGCCTCACCGAACTCCTCCCATGCCCGGGTGTTTGCTTCAGTGACCACCAAAGCTGCATTCCGCTTGGCCAGCCGGTACCCATCAGCTGCCTCAGGAGTCCCGAGTCGAGGTCAGCAGCGACCCATCCCCACTATACACAGTTTTGATGGTGCAGGGCTTCCCCCTCCTGAGACGCCGGATGGTGGACCATAATTTCCTCGAAGCCGTCCGGAAGTCTTTCTCCATACCCTCACCGAACTCCTCCCATACCAGAGTTTTTGCTTCAGCGAAGCTCTGAATTTACCGGTCGATCTTCTTTCCTACCCTCACCTATGGTCATGAGCTGTGGGTCGTGACCGAAAGAACAACATCCCGGATACAAGCGGCCGAAATGAGTTTCCTCCGCAGGGCGTCCGGGCTCTCCCTTAGAGATAGGGTGAGAAGCTCGTTCATCCGGGAGGATCTCAGAGTAGAGCCGCTGCTCCTCCGCATTGAGAGGAGCCAGATGAGGTGGCTGGGGCATCTGATTCGGATGCCTCCCGGACGCCTCCCTGGTGAGGTGTTCCGGGCACGTCCCACCGGGAGGAGACCCCGGCGACGACCCAGGACACGCTGGAGAGTCTACGTCCTTCGGCTGGCCTGGGAACGCCTCGGGATCCCCCCGGAAGAGCTGGATTAAGTGGCTGGGGAGATGGAAGTCTGGGCGTCCCTGCTAAAGCTACTGCCCCCGCGACCCGACCCGGATAAGCGGTAGAAAATGGATGGATGGATGGATAAAAGTAGGTCGGTGGGGGCATGTGGGCGACATTTTAGCACATCCGCCTCACAGTTCTGAGGACTCGGGATCGAATCCGGCCTCGCCTGTGTGGAGTTTGCCTGTTCTCCCCGTGCCTGTGTGGGTTTTCTCCGGGTACTCCGGTTTCCTCCCACATCCCCAAAACATGCATGGTAGGTTAATTGAAGACTCTAAATTGCCCGTAGGTGTGAATGTGAGAGCGAATGGTTGTTTGTTTATACAGTGGGTACGGAAAGTATTCAGACCCCCTTACATTTTTCATTCTTTGTTATATTGCAGCCATTTGCTAAAATCATTTAAGTTCATTTCTTTCCTCATTAATGTACACACACAGCACCCCATATTGACAGAAAAAAACGGTATTGTTGAAATTTTTACAGATATGTTAAAAAAGAAAAACTGAAACAGCCATAAGTATTCAGACCCTTTGCTGTGACACTCATATATTTAACACGGGTGCTGTCCATTTCTTCTTAACATCCTTGAGATGATTCTACATCTTCATTGGAGTCCAGCTGTGTTGGATTATATTGACTGGACTTGATTAGGAAAGCCACACCCCTGTCTATATAAGACCATACAGCTCACAGTGCATGTCAGAGCAAATGAGAATCATGAGGTCAAAGGAACTGCCTGAAGAGCTCAGAGACAGAATTCTGGCAAGGCACCGATGTGGCCAAGGTTACAAAACAATTTCTGCTGCACTTAAGGTTCCTAAGAGCCCAGTGGCCTCCATAATCCTTAAATGGAAGACGTTTGGGAGAACCAGAACCCTTCCTAGAGCTGGCCGTCTGGCCAAACTGAGCAATCGGGGGAGATGAGCCTTGGTGAGAGCGTGAAAGAAGAACCCAAAGACCACTGTGGCTGAGCTCCAAAGATGCAGTCAGGAGATGGGAGAAAGTTCTAGAAAGTCAACCTTCACTGCAGCCCTCTCTACCTGCCAGGGCTTTATGGCAGAGTGGTTCGACAGAAGCCTCTCCTCAGTGCAAGACACTAAAAAACACCTGAAGGACTCCAAGATGGTGAGAAATAAGATTATCTGGTCTAATGAGACCAAGATAGAACTTTTTGGCCTTAATTCTAAGCGGTATGTGTGGAGAAAACCAGGCACTGCTCATCACCTGTCCAATACAGTCCCAACAGTGAAGCATGGTGGTGGCAGCATCATGCTGTGGGTGTGTTTTTCAGCTGCAGGGACAGGGAGACTGGTTGCAATCGAAGGAAAAATGAATGCAGCCAAGTACAGGGATATCCTTCTATGGTGAGACACGGGAACACTCTACAAAAGTCAACACACCCCTGTTCAAATGCCAAGTTTTTATGATGTAGAATGATGTGGAAAAAGTTTTTTTCAAAACTTTTTCCATTTCTAATATGACCTAACCTGTCCAACTCACTTAAATTTTTAAAAATCTTTTGAGAAGTAAAATTAAACAACTAAAATAATGCAGTTGCCCAAGTGTGCACACCCTCTTCTAATTGTGAATCTGGCCGTATTCAGAATGTGACAATCACATTCAAAATAATTTGAAGTGGTAGGACACACCTGCCAGCTGCCACCATTTTAAAGCGCCTCTGATTAACCCCTAATAAAGTTCAGATGTTCTAGTAGGCTTTTTCTGACAATCTTTGCCTTCCAGCAGAAGTCTGAAGGTTGTGTGCTAACACTGGCTGCTATTTTCCTAACTCCCTTCACCTTGACTAAGGCCCCAGTTGAAGGTAAAGAAAAACAACCTCTGCTCATGATGCTGCCACCACCGTGCTTCACTGTAGATATGGTGTGCTTTTGTGAAGAGCAGTGGTGTATTTGCGCCAAACATACCTTTTGGAATTATGGCCGAAAAGTTCAACCTTGGTTTAATCAACAATAACATTTTCCCACATGCATTTGGGAGATTTTTAAATGTAGCTGGGCTTGGATGTTTTTCTTTCTAGGATAAGGCTTCCCTCTCACCAAGCTACCCCACAGTCCAGACATATGAAGCAGATGGAAGATTGATGTCACATGTAATAAACAGCCAGTATTTGCTAGAAATTCCTGCAGCTCCCTCAGTGTCACTGTCGACATCTTGGCAGCCTCAGTGACCAATTTTCTTCTCGTGTTTTCATCAATTTGGCGGGACCTGTAGTTCTTGACAATGTCACTGCTGTGTCATATTTTCTCCACTTCATGATGATTTTCTTCACTACAGTATGTTCCATGCTACATTTAATGCCTTGAAAATTCTTTTGTACCCTTCTGCGAACTGATACCTTTTGAAAAACGAGATCCCTTTGATGCTGTGGAAGTTCTCTGCACAGCATAACTTATGCTGTAAAGTTGTGACTACAAAAAATGTCAGGGAAAGCCAACTGGAACAGCTGAATTTTATTCAGGGGTTATATAGAAGCACTTGAAATGGTGGCAGGTGTGTGTTGACTTCCATTTAACGTGAGTTTAAATGTGATTGGTTAATTCTGAACACAACCATATCCCCAGTTATAAGAGGGAGCGCACACTTGTGCAACCCCATTATTGCAGTTTTACTCCCCCTCAAAATATATATATTTTTTATTCTACTGAAGTGTTACAGATTATAGGTCACATTAATGATGGAAAAAGTTTTGAAACGATTGGTGTCATTTCTTGATTTCACAAAACGCCGGCATTTGAACAGGGGTGTGTAAACTTTTTATATTCACTGTGTGTGTGTGTGTGTGTGTATAACGTACCTGGGACATCTGTGGGCGCAGGTTGATCTCTCTCAGGTTGACGGCCTGAGGCAGCAGGTTGTTGAGCAGCTGGCATATCAGCACGCCATCTCTTAGGGCCTGCGCCAGGTCGCACACCTGGCACACATGCAGACAAGCGCACACACTGTTGGTTACTTTTTAGGAATTATAAACTAAGCTAGTTGAGTTGCATGCATGGCTTCACCTGTGCACCCTCCCACGTGACGCGGTGCGTCTCCGGCAGGACCCGGCACTCGATCAGCCATTTTGCACACTGGCGCCACAACTCCATCCTGTGAGTTGCTGAGGTCCTGATGGGAATGAGGCACTGAATTGATCCATATTTTGACACATTTTTGTAACTTAGTCACATAATTTTCAGCTGACTGGTATCAGGTGAAAAAGATAGGCTTTTAACATTTTCTTTATTGTTACAGGTCACAAAACAACAAAATGATCCTGAGGTACAAATATATTACCAAATGGCACACCATTAGCATAGTTTTATATTGCACTTTTTTCGAGTAGAGCCGCAATAACTAACTGATTATCCGAGAGGAGCCTGGCGGACGGGACACATTCCACACCGAGGGACCCAGGGCGGACCGCCGAAAACCGGCCACCCGGAGGAGCCTGCAGGAACCCAATTTATTTCATGCATAATGTACTGCACAACAGGCTTGCTAAAACACTTTTAAGACAAGTGGAGTGCTTTCAACGAACACTTGAGGAGTTGAGGGCATCACAAAAGTGCTGTTAATGAGCATCACAAGTGTGGCTTGTTTAAAAAGCACAAATACTTGTAATTCAAGTGAATTCTGCCTTTATATTTCAGAGTTTGATTTCTTAAATTTCACCAGTGGAGCTTGTTTAAAATGGGTATAGCCTCCCTGTAATTCATGTGAATTCTGCCTTTTTATTTAAGTATTTTGCCTGTTTTATTTGATTTGATTCAAGAAGTCTGCCTTTTTCAACTACAAAAAAAAGGCACACTTTTTATTTACTTCATAAAAAGTGTGCCTTTTTATTTCACATTTCATGTTTGTCATGTTTCATATATATATATATATATATATATATATATATATAGCTCAACTGTTTTCAGGTTTTCAAAAGCACATAAAAGCTTTTATATTACTGGGCTATTTTTTTGTGAAATAAATTTGAGTTGCTAAAGAATGTCAAAATTTTGGGTTGCGACTTAATGACTAAGTCAAATGTTGGGTCCTGAGGCAAAACCAGTTGGGAACCATTGAGTAGCTAAAAGTTTGAATATTAAACTTGCATCTAAAGTGGTTTATTTCCCGTGACATTTTTTTTAGGCTTGAAGTGGGGATTTGATAATTGTGCAATTATCAGTGATGCTAAGAATAATAAAACTGGCCTTTTTTTTTTTTCCTTTCCATAGGGCCCGTTGAGAAATGAAAAGACAGGGGGACAAGATATTGAACTTCTTTTTAAAGGGAACCAAGACAGGCAACAGTAAGGGGGACATAGAGAGTGTGAGTGAATAACGGTGTGTGCGCGTGAGTATCTGTGAGTGGGTAATCGTGTGTGTCTGAGTGGATAACTGTGTGAGTGGGTTACTCTGTGATTATTGAAAAATAGTTGCAGTTGTGTTTCTGTGTGCATTGTGTTGTAAACATTGTTAATAAACTTTATTTTAGGCGCACAAACCTCATCTTCTGTGTGCTGTATGTGCATTGCAACATTTAGAGACTCGGATTGCAATTCATTGGTCGAGAAACAAATTCATTGTCATCGTCTGTGGACCCCCTGAAATAGCCTCGGCCACCCCAAGGATAAAAGTCTAGCTCCGCCACTGCCCGTAGGTGTGAATGTGAGTGCAAATGGTTGCTTGTTTCTATGTGCCCTGCGATTGGCTGGCGACCAGTTCAAGGTGTACCCCGCCTCTCGCCCGAAGATAGCTGGGAGAGGCTCCAGCACGCCCGCGACCCACGTGAGGATAAAGCAGTATGGAAGATGGATGGATGGATGGTGTGCTGTGTTTGTCATCTCGAGTAAACCAAACACGATAAGGACAGTAATCACATGCATGATTTTTTCTCGTCATATGTGGGGTCTCTGGTACTTAAAATAATCAGTTAAAATGTTAAAAATCAGTCTGTGTGTACCCGGCTTAATTCCCAGCGTAGACAGACACACCATAATATGTGATAGAAGGAAGCTGTTACCGCTACCAACTCTTTATTGTCTTCAACTTTCACTTCCTGTAAGTTGTTCCAATACTTTTGTCCATAATGCAGTTTACACACTGATTAAAAAGTAAAATTCAAAAATCCAAACACAAAAGATGGCCAAAAGTGAACACAGAAAGAAACAGAAAAAGTCAATGAGCTCACCTTTAGACGGTTCTTCGGCGTGGACGGTCGTCTTTCGTTGGTGACTTCATTATCACACACTGCCGTTCCCCCTCTGTTCCACGGTGGGTGTTCTTTAGCGCCGTCTCTGCACTTCCTTTTTCTTGACACACGCAGTCAAGTTCACGCGGAAGCAGGCTCCGGCAACGAGAGCCGCGGAGTTAGGTGTGAGTTAGTTAGTCAGATGACGTCATATGTGCAGCTTATAGACTCAACTTTCCGTGATGATGTAAGAAGCAGAGTGAAGAAAGGAAGTGAAATTACCCTAAAAATGAAAATAGCATACATGGCAAAAAAAAAAGCCATGATGTTCTTGTTTCGTTCTGTAGTGGTCGCTGTTGCATTATTGTATTGGTAAAGGCTGAATTTTGCATTTAAAATCTTTAGATTGGGCACACTGTATTTCTTTCAAGTTAAAAAGTGGCGGTCTTTCAAGAAAGGTCGTATTCTGTCAAAATAAAATGTCATAGTTATTGAGATTAAAAACATCGTATTTTTGGAGGGGGAAAGTTGTAGTATTAGGAGAACTAAGTATAATTTCTTTCATTAAAAAGTTGTATTTCTTTCGATGGAAATTTTTCGTTAAAAAATATACTTTTTTATGAATTTTGTTTGTGTGAAAAAGATTATTTTTTTTCGTGGAAAAAAACCCTTTTATTTGTATTAGATTTTTTGTGTGGAAAAAGTTGATCTTTTCATTAGTTCCAGGGTCAAATTGTCGCCATCATAAAACGTTATTTAAGTGACTAGAGTGACTCTCTAACAGGGACTATAAAAGTGTCAATTTCCTTTATTTAAAAAAAAAAAAAAAACACCTTGGATTCCTCGTATGAGTGTTCTGAAAAGGCCCCTCTGCGAGCTACTTCCGTATGACCCAGTATTGGCTAAGACCGCCCCCTCTTCCTCTGATGAGTTGCCTCCGTGTAGAAGACCCACTTGTGAGAGCACACGTTTGTTATGTTGACAGCGATGGCTCGCGAGTGGAAAGGCAAGGCGGAGATCTTCACTCGTGACGTAGATAAGATCCATCCAGCCATTCATTTTCAGAGCCGCTTACCCTCACAAGGGTCGCGGGCATGCTGGAGCCTATCCCAGCTATCATCGGGCAGGAGGCGGGGTACACCCTGAACTGGTTGCCAGCCAATCACAGGGCACATACAAACAAACAACCATTTGCACTCACATTCAGACCTACAGGCAATTTACCTACCATGCATGTTTTTGGGATGTGGGTGGAAACCGGAGTGTCCGGAGAAAACCCACGCAGGCAAGGGGAGAACATGCAAACTCCACACAGGCGGGGCCGGGGATTGAACCCGAGTCCTCAGAACTGTGAGGCAGACGCTCTAACCAGTCGTCCACCCTGCCGCAATTTTAATTCATATTTCACATAGTTACTGAGGCAGCATACAGCGAATATTACATCCCAAATACTAGAACAAGTTGGTTTGACAAAATATGGTACCATTAAAACCTTATAACTTAAGTCTTTATTTTTTTAGATATAAAAGTAGCAATTTTTCACAATTGTATTTTTTTTCCGAGATGACTCATATTTTATAGGGATGAAAAGTACAATTTATTTTATGAAAATATAAGTTTTGTGAGCTGCACGGTGGATGAATGGTGAGCACATCATCAAATCCCGGCCTCACCTGTGTGGAGTTTGCATGTTCTCCCCATTTTCTCCCACATACCAAAAACATGAATTGAAAACTCTTAATTGTCCGTAGGTGTGAATGTGAGTGCGACTGGTTGTTTGTTTCTATGTGCCCTGCGACTGGCTAGCGAGCAGTTCAGGCCGTACCCCGCCTCTTGCCCAGAGTCAACTGGGATAGGCTCCAGCACGCCCGTGACCCTAGTGAGGATAAGCGGGACGGAAAATGAATGAATTTTGTGACAATAATCCATATTATTAAGAATGATTTACCTGAGATAAACAGTGAAGTAAAAATAAGCATTTAGAGATAAAGTTGAAATCTTTTGAGAATGAAAAATGAATTTTTTCTAAGGTCAAAATATTTAAGAGTTTGAGAGAGAGATTTTGAGAATTTTTTTAAAAAACAATTGTAATTTTATGAAAACCAAACAGTATTTTTATCTAGGTAAAAAAACTCAATCTTTCAAGTATAGTATTTTTGGGGGATATAAAAACAGTTTTTCGAAAAACTCTTACCAGAATACAGTAAAGTTGTATTTTTTTGCGAGTGAGTGATACTGTCATCTCGTGGCCAGAAAGAATAGAGTTGTTTCGTGTACGATAAGTGTTTGGCCTCCTTCAAGGCCCAAAATGCTTGGTATTTGTGTTAGTTTGTCACCTTCACAGACTTCTTCCTAGTTCATGGAGGTTGATACTCAGCGGGTGGTACCATGATGATTACAGAGGGGGGTGGACGCTTCCATTGGTTTACGATTACACGCACCTTTATCCAGAGTCTCACTAAAATGTCGTGGCTTCTTTCCTGGCCTGAGCATAGAAAATGTTGCCAACATTGATTTTGTCTTTGAATGTGTCCTACCATTAACTTTTGTGCACAGTATTGTTGATGAACTTTTATAAATATTTATGTAATAATTACAATAATACAATGACTTTTTGCACACACACTCACTCAAGTGCATGCGCGTCTCACCTGTGACACGTTGACAGCTAGATTTTCACACACACACCCTTCTCCTCATCTTTGACATGCCGGGATCTGCCTGGACCTGCTTCCCATCACCCCTGCTCCGATTGGCTGGTGGCGTCGCCACTGTGCCGTCCCATTGGCTTCCCTGCGAGGACAGATGTTGAGAGACAGACGGTTAATGTGCTGACTTGACAAGTTCTACTCGGGAAAAGCAGAAGAAAGTGAAACATCGCACGGAAGCGCTCCCAGAATTCCTTGGTGCGTCCCGCCGACGGGTAGGTGCGACATTCTGGAGCAAACCACTTGACTCACGAAGAAGTCCAAAGTGGTCATGTTTGCTGGCATTTTCTGCTCTTGATCGTCTTTCTCTGTGCGGGTCAGACATGAATAATCGCTCCATTGCCTGGTGGCTGCGGCAGATCGGCCTGCCCCAGTACACTAAGACCCTGGAGAGTGAATATTATGGACTGGAGGTATGTTAAAAATGTGTTTTAAGTACACCTAAAATCTGGTGTTTTTCCAAAATATAAAGCCCCAATCTTTCGAGGAATACTAATATTTTGTCAAGATAATAAGTCATATTTTTCAAGCTACAAAGTTGCATTTTTTGTGAAAAAAGTGTCAAACTGTCACCATCGCAAAAGGTTGTATTTTTAGAGATAAAAAGTGGAAATCTTTCGCGAATAGTTGTAGTTTTTCAAGATTAAAAAGTAGAAATATTTCAACTAGTTTTTCAAGATAAAAAGTAACTGCTTTGTATTTTTTTGCGAAAATGGTTGTAATATGACAAGAAGTTGGTCATTTTTGGGTGAAAACAAGTTGTATTTGTTAGATCAAGTCTTATTCGTGGTGAAAAAAGTAATAAGAGAATTAGGTCATATTTTTTTTTAAATACAAAGCCATCTTTTTAGAGGGAAAAAAGTCAATATTACGAGAATAACGTAGTATTTCTTCTCGATAGGAAAGTCTTATTTTGGGGATTTTTTTTGGTTTCAGGTTCAAATTGTCATCATCATCAAACCTGTCATAATTTTTTGTCATACAAGTTGCTTGAGGTAAAATGCTGTATTTTTAGAGATAAAAAGTGGAAATCTTTCAGTTCCCCCCCCCCACCCAAGATTAAAAAGTTCCAGTCTTTCGAAATTTGTCATCTTTTTCAACAAAAAAAGAAATATTTATTTTTATTTTCCTGTGAAAAAAAAAAATCATATTACAAGAATAAAGTACTTTCTTTGGGGTGAAAAAAAAGTAATTTTTTTCCTCGAGATAAAAAGTATGAAAAAAAGTCGTGTTTCGTTTGATAAGAAAAAACATATTTTTGTGAAAAGGTTTTCATTCATCACACAAGTTGAATGAGATATAGGTGTTATTTTAAGAGACAAAAAGTGGAAACCTTACTCAAATAGTTGTATTTTTTCCAAGATAAAAAAGTC